>NC_086446.1:117538338-117583338 GCF_028390025.1 Pseudophryne corroboree | reverse complement strand
GCACCTTGTATTCCCAGGTGGTCTCCCATCCAAGTACTAACCAGGCCCAACACTGCTTAGCTTCCAAGATCAGATGAGATTGGGCGTATCCAGTGTGGTGTGGCTGTAGATGAGCTTTGTGGTTTCTGTTAGAACTTTTCTACTTCTAACTACTGGTTCATAAATGAATACGTTTGAAAATGGAATGCATCAACAGAACGGTGTTGGCAGTATAAAAATATCTACAGCACCTTGTATTCCCAGGTGGTCTTCCATCCAAGTACTAACCAGGCCCAACACTGCTTAGCTTCCAAGACCAGATGAGATTGGGCGTATCCAGTGTGGTGTGGCTGTAGATGAGCTTTGTGGTTTCTGTTAGAACTTTTCTACTTCTAACTACTGGTTCATAAATGAATACGTTTGAAAATGGAATGCATCAACAGAACGGTGTTGGCAGTATAAAAATATCTACAGCACCTTGTATTCCCAGGTGGTCTCCCATCCAAGTACTAACCAGGCCCAACACTGCTTAGCTTCCAAGATCAGATGAGATTGGGCATATCCAGTGTGGTGTGGCTGTAGAAGAGCTTTATGGTTTCTGTTAGTACTTTTCTACTTCTAACTACTGGTTCATAAATGAATACGTTTGAAAATGGAATGCATCAACAGAACGGTATTGGCAGTATAAAAATATCTACAGCACCTTATATTTCCAGGTGGTCTCCCATCCAAGTACTAACCAGGCCCAACACTGCCTAGCTTCCAAGACCAGATGAGATTGGGTGTATCCAGTGTAGTGTGGCTGTAGATGAGCTTTGTGGTTTCTGTTAGAACTTTTCTACTTCTAACTACTGGTTCATAAATGAATACTTTTGAAAATGGAATGCATCAACAGAACGGTGTTGGCAGTATAAAAATATCTACAGCACCTTGTATTCCCAGGTGGTCTCCCATCCAAGTACTAACCAGGCCCAACACTGCTTAGCTTCCAAGATCAGATGAGATTGGGCGTATCCAGTGTGGTGTGGCTGTAGTTGAGCTTTGTGGTTTCTGTTTGAACTTTTCTTCTTCTAACTACTGGTTCATAAATGAATACATTTGAAAATTGAATGCATCAACAGAACGGTGTTGGCAGTATAAAAATATCTACAGCACCTTGTATTCCCAGGTGGTCTCCCATCCAAGTACTAACCAGGGTCAACACTGCTTAGCTTCCAAGATCAGATGAGATTGGGCGTATCCAGTGTGGTGTGGCTGTATATGAGCTTTGTGGTTTCTGTTAGAACTTTTCTACTTCTAACTACTGGTTCATAAATGAATATGTTTGAAAATGGAATGCATCAACAGAACGGTGTTGGCAGTATAAAAATATCTACAGCAACTTGTATTCCCAGGTGGTCTCCCATCCAAGTACTAACCAGGCCCAATACTGCTTAGCTTCCAAGATCAGATGAGATTGGGCGTATCCAGTGTGGTGTGACTGTAGATGAGCTTTGTGGTTTCTGTTAGAACTTTTCTACTTCTACCTACTGGTTCATAAATGAATACGTTTTAAAATGGAATGCATCAACAGAACGGTGTTGGCAGTATAAAAATATCTACAGCACCTTGTATTCCCAGGTGGTCTCCCATCCAAGTACTAACCAGGCCCAACACTGCTTAGCTTCCAAGATCAGATGAGATTGGGCGTATCCAGCGTGGTGTGGCTGTAGATGAGCTTTGTGGTTTCTGTTAGAACTTTTCTACTTCTAACTACTGGTTCATAAATGAATACGTTTGAAAATGGAATGCATCAACAGAACGGTGTTGGCAGTATAAAAATATCTACAGCACCTTGTATTCCCAGGTGGTCTCCCATCCAAGTACTAACCAGGCCCAACACTGCTTAGCTTCCAAGACCAGATGAGATTGGGCGTATCCAGTGTGGTGTGGCTGTAGATGAGCTTTGTGGTTTCTGTTAGAACTTTTCTACTTCTAACTACTGGTTCATAAATGAATACGTTTTAAAATGGAATGCATCAACAGAACGGTGTTTGTAGTATAAAAATTATCTACAGCACCTTGTATTCCAAGGTGGTCTCCCATCCAAGTACTAACCAGGCCCAACACTGCTTAGCTTCCAAGATCAGATGAGATTGGGCGTATCCAGTGTGGTGTGGCTGTAGATGAGCTTTATGGTTTCTGTTAGAACTTTTCTACTTCTAACTACTGGTTCATAAATGAATACGTTTGAAAATGGAATGCATCAACAGAACGGTGTTGGCAGTATAAAAATATCTACAGCACCTTGTATTCCCAGGTGGTCTCCCATCCAAGTACTAACCAGGCCCAACACTGCTTAGCTTCCAAGATCAGATGAGATTGGGCGTATCCAGTGTGGTGTGGCTGTAGATGAGCTTTGTGGTTTCTGTTAGAACTTTTCTACTTCTAACTACTGGTTCATAAATGAATACGTTTGAAAATGGAATGCATCAACAGAACGGTGTTGGCAGTATAAAAATATCTACAGCACCTTGTATTCCCAGGTGGTCTCCCATCCAAGTACTAACCAGGCCCAACACTGCTTAGTTTCCAAGATCAGATGAGATTGGGCATATCCAGTGTGGTGTGGCTGTATAAGAGCTTTATAGTTTCGGTTAGTACTTTTCTACTTCTAACTACTGGTTCATAAATGAATACGTTTGAAAATGGAATGCATCAACAGAACGGTGTTGGCAGTATAAAAATATCTACAGCACCTTGTATTCCCAGGTGGTCTCCCATCCAAGTACTAACCAGGCCCAACACTGCTTAGCTTCCAAGATCAGATGAGATTGGGCGTATCCAGTGTGGTGTGGCTGTAGATGAGCTTTGTGGTTTCTGTTTGAACTTTTCTTCTTCTAACTACTGGTTCATAAATGAATACATTTGAAAATTGAATGCATCAACAGAACGGTGTTGGCAGTATAAAAATATCTACAGCACCTTGTATTCACAGGTGGTCTCCCATCCAAGTACTAACCAGGCCCAACACTGCTTAGCTTCCAAGATCAGATGAGATTGGGCATATCCAGTGTGGTGTGGCTGTAGATAAGCTTTGTGGTTTCTGTTAGAACTTTTCTACTTCTAACTACTGGTTCATAAATGAATACGTTTTAAAATGGAATGCATCAACAGAACGGTGTTGGCAGTATAAAATTATCTACAGCACCTTGTATTCCCAGGTGGTCTCCCATCCAAGTACTAACCAGGCCCAAAACTGCTTAGCTTCTAAGATCAGATGAGATTGGGCATATCCAGTGTGGTGTGGCTGTAGATGAGCTTTATGGTTTCTGTTAGAACTTTTCTACTTCTAACTACTGGTTCATAAATGAATACGTTTGAAAATGGAATGCATCAACAGAACGGTGTTAGCAGTATAAAAATATCTACAGCACCTTGTATTCCCAGGTGGTCTCCCATCCAAGTACTAACCAGGGTCAACACTGCTTAGCTTCCAAGATCAGATGAGATTGGGCGTATCCAGTGTGGTGTGGCTGTATATGAGCTTTGTGGTTTCTGTTAGAACTTTTCTACTTCTAACTACTGGTTCATAAATGAATATGTTTGAAAATGGAATGCATCAACAGAACGGTGTTGGCAGTATAAAAATATCTACAGCACCTTGTATTCCCAGGTGGTCTCCCATCCAAGTACTAACCAGGCCCAATACTGCTTAGCTTCCAAGATCAGATGAGATTGGGCGTATCCAGTGTGGTGTGACTGTAGATGAGCTTTGTGGTTTCTGTTAGAACTTTTCTACTTCTACCTACTGGTTCATAAATGAATACGTTTTAAAATGGAATGCATCAACAGAACGGTGTTGGCAGTATAAAAATATCTACAGCACCTTGTATTCCCAGGTGGTCTCCCATCCAAGTACTAACCAGGCCCAACACTGCTTAGCTTCCAAGATCAGATGAGATTGGGCGTATCCAGCGTGGTGTGGCTGTAGATGAGCTTTGTGGTTTCTGTTAGAACTTTTCTACTTCTAACTACTGGTTCATAAATGAAAACGTTTGAAAATGGAATGCATCAACAGAACGGTGTTGGCAGTATAAAAATATCTACAGCACCTTGTATTCCCAGGTGGTCTCCCATCCAAGTACTAACCAGGCCCAACACTGCTTAGCTTCCAAGACCAGATGAGATTGGGCGTATCCAGTGTGGTGTGGCTGTAGATGAGCTTTGTGGTTTCTGTTAGAACTTTTCTACTTCTAACTACTGGTTCATAAATGAATACGTTTTAAAATGGAATGCATCAACAGAACGGTGTTTGTAGTATAAAAATTATCTACAGCACCTTGTATTCCAAGGTGGTCTCCCATCCAAGTACTAACCAGGCCCAACACTGCTTAGCTTCCAAGATCAGATGAGATTGGGCGTATCCAGTGTGGTGTGGCTGTAGATGAGCTTTATGGTTTCTGTTAGAACTTTTCTACTTCTAACTACTGGTTCATAAATGAATACGTTTGAAAATGGAATGCATCAACAGAACGGTGTTGGCAGTATAAAAATATCTACAGCACCTTGTATTCCCAGGTGGTCTCCCATCCAAGTACTAACCAGGCCCAACACTGCTTAGCTTCCAAGATCAGATGAGATTGGGCGTATCCAGTGTGGTGTGGCTGTAGATGAGCTTTGTGGTTTCTGTTAGAACTTTTCTACTTCTAACTACTGGTTCATAAATGAATACGTTTGAAAATGGAATGCATCAACAGAACGGTGTTGGCAGTATAAAAATATCTACAGCACCTTGTATTCCCAGGTGGTCTCCCATCCAAGTACTAACCAGGCCCAACACTGCTTAGTTTCCAAGATCAGATGAGATTGGGCATATCCAGTGTGGTGTGGCTGTATAAGAGCTTTATAGTTTCGGTTAGTACTTTTCTACTTCTAACTACTGGTTCATAAATGAATACGTTTGAAAATGGAATGCATCAACAGAACGGTGTTGGCAGTATAAAAATATCTACAGCACCTTGTATTCCCAGTTGGTCTCCCATCCAAGTACTAACCAGGCCCAACACTGCTTAGCTTCCAAGATCAGATGAGATTGGGCGTATCCAGTGTGGTGTGGCTGTAGATGAGCTTTATGGTTTCTGTTAGAACTTTTCTACTTCTAACTACTGGTTCATAAATGAATACGTTTGAAAATGGAATGCATCAACAGAACGGTGTTGGCAGTATAAAAATATCTACAGCACCTTGTATTCCCAGGTGGTCTCCCATCCAAGTACTAACCAGGCCCAACACTGCTTAGTTTCCAAAATCAGATGAGATTGGGCGTACACAGTGTGGTGTGGCTGTATATGAGCTTTGTGGTTTCTGTTAGAACTTTTCTACTTCTAACTACTGGTTCATAAATGAATACGTTTGAAAATGGAATGCATCAACAGAACGGTGTTGGCAGTATAAAAATATCTACAGCACCTTGTATTCCCAGGTGGTCTCCCATCCAAGTACTAACCAGGCCCAACACTGCTTAGCTTCCAAGATCAGATGAGATTGGGCGTATCCAGTGTGGTGTGGCTGTAGATGAGCTTTGTGGTTTCTGTTAGAACTTTTCTACTTGTAACTACTGGTTCATAAATGAATACGTTTTAAAATGGAATGCATCAACAGAACGGTGTTGGCAGTATAAAAATATCTACAGCACCTTGTATTCCCAGGTGGTCTCCCATCCAAGTACTAACCAGGCCCAACACTGCTTAGCTTCCAAGATCAGATGAGATTGGGCGTATCCAGTGTGGTGTGGCTGTAGATGAGCTTTGTGGTTTCTGTTAGAACTTTTCTACTTCTAACTACTGGTTCATAAATGAATACGTTTGAAAATGGAATGCATCAACAGAACGGTGTTGGCAGTATAAAAATATCTACAGCACCTTGTATTCCCAGGTGGTCTTCCATCCAAGTACTAACCAGGCCCAACACTGCTTAGCTTCCAAGACCAGATGAGATTGGGCGTATCCAGTGTGGTGTGGCTGTAGATGAGCTTTGTGGTTTCTGTTAGAACTTTTCTACTTCTAACTACTGGTTCATAAATGAATACGTTTGAAAATGGAATGCATCAACAGAACGGTGTTGGCAGTATAAAAATATCTACAGCACCTTGTATTCCCAGGTGGTCTCCCATCCAAGTACTAACCAGGCCCAACACTGCTTAGCTTCCAAGATCAGATGAGATTGGGCATATCCAGTGTGGTGTGGCTGTAGAAGAGCTTTATGGTTTCTGTTAGTACTTTTCTACTTCTAACTACTGGTTCATAAATGAATACGTTTGAAAATGGAATGCATCAACAGAACGGTGTTGGTAGTATAAAAATATCTACAGCACCTTGTATCCCAGGTGGTCTCCCATCCAAGTACTAACCAGGCCCAACACTGCTTAGCTTCCAAGACCAGATGAGATTGGGTGTATCCAGTGTGGTGTGGCTGTAGATGAGCTTTGTGGTTTCTGTTAGAACTTTTCTACTTCTAACTACTGGTTCATAAATGAATACGTTTTAAAATGGAATGCATCAACAGAACGGTGTTGGCAGTATAAAATTATCTACAGCACCTTGTATTCCCAGGTGGTCTCCCATCCAAGTACTAACCAGGCCTAAAACTGCTTAGCTTCCAAGATCAGATGAGATTGGGCATATCCAGTGTGGTGTGGCTGTAGATGAGCTTTGTGGTTTCTGTTAGAACTTTTCTACTTCTAACTACTGGTTCATAAATGAATACGTTTGAAAATGGAATGCATCAACAGAACGGTGTTGGCAGTATAAAAATATCTACAGCACCTTGTATTCCCAGGTGGTCTCCCATCCAAGTACTAACCAGGCCCAACACTGCTTAGCTTCCAAGACCAGATGAGATTGGGCGTATCCAGTGTGGTGTGGCTGTAGATGAGCTTTGTGGTTTCTGTTAGAACTTTTCTACTTCTAACTACTGGTTCATAAATGAATACGTTTTAAAATGGAATGCATCAACAGAACGGTGTTTGTAGTATAAAAATTATCTACAGCACCTTGTATTCCCAGGTAGTCTCCCATCCAAGTACTAACCAGGCCCAACACTGCTTAGCTTCCAAGATCAGATGAGATTGGGCGTATCCAGTGTGGTGTGGCTGTAGATGAGCTTTATTGTTTCTGTTAGAACTTTTCTACTTCTAACTACTGGTTCATAAATGAATACGTTTGAAAATGGAATGCATCAACAGAACGGTGTTGGCAGTATAAAAATATCTACAGGACCTTGTATTCCCAGGTGGTCTCCCATCCAAGTACTAACCAGGCCCAACACTGCTTAGCTTCCAAGATCAGATGAGATTGGGCGTATCCAGTGTGGTGTGGCTGTAGATGAGCTTTGTGGTTTCTGTTAGAACTTTTCTACTTCTAACTACTGGTTCATAAATGAATACGTTTGAAAATGGAATGCATCAACAGAACGGTGTTGGCAGTATAAAAATATCTACAGCACCTTGTATTCCCAGGTGGTCTCCCATCCAAGTACTAACCAGGCCCAACACTGCTTAGTTTCCAAGATCAGATGAGATTGGGCATATCCAGTGTGGTGTGGCTGTATAAGAGCTTTATAGTTTCGGTTAGTACTTTTCTACTTCTAACTACTGGTTCATAAATGAATACGTTTGAAAATGGAATGCATCAACAGAACGGTGTTGGCAGTATAAAAATATCTACAGCACCTTGTATTCCCAGGTGGTCTCCCATCCAAGTACTAACCACGCCCAACACTGCTTAGCTTCCAAGATCAGATGAGATTGGGCGTATCCAATGTGGCTGGGCTGTAGATGAACTTTGTGGTTTCTGTTAGAACTTTTCTACTTCTAACTACTGGTTCATAAATGAATACGTTTTAAAATGGAATGCATCAACAGAACGGTGTTGGCAGTATAAAATTATCTACAGTACCTTGTATTCCCAGGTGGTCTCCCATCCAAGTACTAACCAGGCCCAACACTGCTTAGCTTCCAAAATCAGATGAGATTGGGCGTATCCAGTGTGGTGTGGCTGTAGATGAGCTTTATGGTTTCTGTTAGAACTTTTCTACTTCTAACTACTGGTTCATAAATGAATATGTTTGAAAATGGAATGCATCAACAGAACGGTGTTGGCAGTATAAAAATATCTACAGCACCTTGTATTCCCAGGTGGTCTCCCATCCAAGTACTAACCAGGCCCAACACTGCTTAGCTTCCAAGATCAGATGAGATTGGGCGTACCCAGTGTGGTGTGGCTGTATATGAGCTTTGTGGTTTCTGTTAGAACTTTTCTACTTCTAACTACTGGTTCATAAATGAATACGTTTGAAAATGGAATGCATCAACAGAACGGTGTTGGCAGTATAAAAATATCTACAGCACCTTGTATTCCCAGGTGGTCTCCCATCCAAGTACTAACCAGGCCCAACACTGCTTAGCTTCCAAGATCAGATGAGATTGGGCGTATCCAGTGTGGTGTGGCTGTAGATGAGCTTTATGATTTCTGTTAGAACTTTTCTACTTCTAACTACTGGTTCATAAATGAATACGTTTGAAAATGGAATGCATCAACAGAACGGTGTTGGCAGTATAAAAATATCTACAGCACCTTGTATTCCCAGGTGGTCTCCCATCCAAGTACTAACCAGGCCCAACACTGCTTAGTTTCCAAGATCAGATGAGATTGGGCGTATCCAGCGTGGTGTGGCTGTAGATGAGCGTTGTGGTTTCTGTTAGAACTTTTCTACTTCTAACTACTGGTTCATAAATGAATACGTTTGAAAATGGAATGCATCAACAGAACGGTGTTGGCAGTATAAAAATATCTACAGCACCTTGTATTCCCAGGTGGTCTCCCATCCAAGTACTAACCAGGCCCAACACTGCTTAGCTTCCAAGATCAGATGAGATTGGGCGTATCCAGTGTGGTGTGGCTGTAGATGAGCTTTATGGTTTCTGTTTGAACTTTTCTACTTCTAACTACTGGTTCATAAATGAATACGTTTGAAAATGGAATGCATCAGCAGAACGGTGTTGGCAGTATAAAATTATCTACAGCACCTTGTATTCCCTGTTGGTCTCCCATCCAAGTACTAACCAGGCCCAACACTACTTAGCTTCCAAGATCAGATGAGATTGGGCATATCCAGTGTGGTGTGGCTGTAGAAGAGCTTTATGGTTTCTGTTAGTACTTTTCTACTTCTAACTACTGGTTCATAAATGAATACGTTTGAAAATGGAATGCATCAACAGAACGGTGTTGGCAGTATAAAAATATCTACAGCACCTTGTATTCCCAGGTGGTCTCCCATCCAAGTACTAACCAGGCCCAACACTGCTTAGCTTCCAAGATCAGATGAGATTGGGCATATCCAGTGTGGTGTGGCTGTATAAGAGCTTTATAGTTTCGGTTAGTACTTTTCTACTTCTAACTACTGGTTCATAAATGAATACGTTTGAAAATGGAATGCATCAACAGAACGGTGTTGGCAGTATAAAAATATCTACAGCACCTTGTATTCCCAGGTGGTCTCCCATCCAAGTACTAACCAGGCCCAACACTGCTTAGCTTCCAAGATGAGATGAGATTGGGCGTATCCAGTGTGGTGTGGCTGTAGATGAGCTTTATGGTTTCTGTTAGAACTTTTCTACTTCTAACTACTGGTTCATAAATGAATACGTTTGAAAATGGAATGCATCAACAGAACGGTGTTGGCAGTATAAAAATATCTACAGCATCTTGTATTCCCAGGTGGTCTCCCATCCAAGTACTAACCAGGCCCAACACTGCTTAGCTTCCAAGATCAGATGAGATTGGGCATATCCAGTGTGGTGTTGCTGTATAAGAGCTTTATAGTTTCGGTTAGTACTTTTCTACTTCTAACTACTGGTTCATAAATGAATACGTTTGAAAATGGAATGCATCAACAGAACGGTGTTTGCAGTATAAAAATATCTACAGCACCTTGTATTCCCAGGTGGTCTCCCATCCAAGTACTAACCAGGCCCAACACTGCTTAGCTTCCAAGATCAGATGAGATTGGGCGTATCCAGTGTGGTGTTGCTGTAGATGAACTTGCTGGTTTCTGTTAGAACTTTTCTACTTCTAACTACTGGTTCATAAATGAATACGTTTTAAAATGGAATGCATCAACAGAACGGTGTTGGCAGTATAAAATTATCTACAGCACCTTGTATTCCCTGGTGGTCTCCCATCCAAGTACTAACCAGGCCCAACACTACTTAGCTTCCAAGATCAGATGAGATTGGGCATATCCAGTGTGGTGTGGCTGTAGAAGAGCTTTATGGTTTCTGTTAGTACTTTTCTACTTCTAACTACTGGTTCATAAATGAATACGTTTGAAAATGGAATGCATCAACAGAACGGTGTTGGTAGTATAAAAATATCTACAGCACCTTGTATTCCCAGGTGGTCTCCCATCCAAGTACTAACCAGGCTCAACACTGCTTAGCTTCCAAGACCAGATGAGATTGGGTGTATCCAGTGTGGTGTGGCTGTAGATGAGCTTTGTGGTTTCTGTTAGAACTTTTCTACTTCTAACTACTGGTTCATAAATGAATACGTTTGAAAATGGAATGCATCAACAGAACGGTGTTGGCAGTATAAAAATATCTAGAGCACCTTGTATTCCCAGGTGGTCTCCCATCCAAGTACTAACCAGGCCCAACACTGCTTAGCTTCCAAGATCAGATGAGATTGGGCGTATCCAGTGTGGTGTTGCTGTAGATGAACTTGCTGGTTTCTGTTAGAACTTTTCTACTTCTAACTACTGGTTCATAAATGAATACGTTTGAAAATGGAATGCATCAACAGAACGGTGTTGGCAGTATAAAAATATCTACAGCACCTTGTATTCCCAGGTGGTCTCCCATCCAAGTACTAACCAGGCTCAACACTGCTTAGCTTCCAAGACCAGATGAGATTGGGTGTATCCAGTGTGGTGTGGCTGTAGATGAGTTTTGTGGTTTCTGTTTGAACTTTTCTTCTTCTAACTACTGGTTCATAAATGAATACATTTGAAAATTGAATGCTTCAACAGAACGGTGTTGGCAGTATAAAAATATCTACAGCACCTTGTATTCCCAGGTGGTCTCCCATCCAAGTACTAACCAGGCCCAACACTGCTTAGCTTCCAAGATCAGATGAGATTGGGCGTATCCAGTGTGGCTTGGCTGTAGATGAACTTTGTGGTTTCTGTTAGAACTTTTGTACTTCTAACTACTGGTTCATAAATGAATACGTTTTAAAATGGAATGCATCAACAGAACGGTGTTAGCAGTATAAAATTATCTACAGCACCTTGTATTCCCAGGTGGTCTCCCATCCAAGTACTAACCAGGCCCAACACTGCTTAGCTTCCAAGATCAGATGAGATTGGGCGTATCCAGTGTGGTGTGGCTGTAGATGAGCTTTGTGGTTTCTGTTAGAACTTTTTTTCTTCTAACTACTGGTTCATAAATGAATACGTTTGAAAATGGAATGCATCAACAGAACGGTGTTGGCAGTATAAAAATATCTACAGCACCTTGTATTCCCAGGTGGTCTCCCATCCAAGTACTAACCAGGCCCAACACTGCTTAGCTTCCAAGATCAGATGAGATTGGGCGTAACCAGTGTGGTGTGGCTGGAGATGAGCTTTGTGGTTTCTGTTAGAACTTTTCTACTTCTAACTACTGGTTCATAAATGAATACGTTTGAAAATGGAATGCATCAACAGAACGGTGTCGGCAGTATAAAAATATCTACAGCACCTTGTATTCCCAGGTGGTCTCCCATCCAAGTACTAACCAGGCCCAACACTGCTTAGCTTCCAAGATCAGATGAGATTGGGCGTATCCAGTGTGGTGTGGCTGTAGATGAGCTTTGTGGTTTCTGTTAGAACTTTTCTACTTCTAACTACTGGTTCATAAATGAATACGTTTGAAAATGGAATGCATCAACAGAACGGTGTTGGCAGTATAAAAATATCTACAGCACCTTGTATTCCCAGGTGGTCTCCCATCCAAGTACTAACCAGGCCCAACACTGCTTAGCTTCCAAGATCAGATGAGATTGAGCGTATCCAGTGTGGTTTGGCTGTAGATGAGCTTTGTGGTTTCTGTTAGAACTTTTCTAATTCTAACTACTGGTTCATAAATGAATACGTTTGAAAATGGAATGCATCAACAGAACGGTGTTGGCAGTATAAAAATATCTACAGCACCTATGTATTCCCAGGTGGTCTCCCATCCAAGTACTAACCAGGCCCAACACTGCTTAGCTTCCAAGATCAGATGAGATTGGGCATATCCAGTGTGGTGTGGCTGTAGAAGAGCTTTATGGTTCTGTTAGTACTTTTCTACTTCTAACTACTGGTTCATAAATGAATACGTTTGAAAATGGAATGCATCAACAGAACGGTGTTGGCAGTATAAAAATATCTACAGCACCTTGTATTCCCAGGTGGTCTCCCATCCAAGTACTAACCAGGCCCAACACTGCTTAACTTCCAAGATCAGATGAGATTGGACGTATCCAGTGTGGTGTTGCTGTAGATGAACTTTCTGGTTTCTGTTAGAACTTTTCTACTTCTAACTACTGGTTCATAAATGAATACGTTTGAAAATGGAATGCATCAACAGAACGGTGTTGGCAGTATAAAAATATCTACAGCACCTTGTATTCCCAGGTGGTCTCCCATCCAACTACTAACCAGGCCCAACACTGCTTAGCTTCCAAGATCAGATGAGATTGGGCGTATCCAGTGTGGTGTGGCTGTATATGAGCTTTGTGGTTTCTGTTAGAACTTTTCTACTTCTAACTACTGGTTCATAAATGAATACGTTTGAAAATGGAATGCATCAACAGAACGGTGTTGGCAGTATAAAAATATCTACAGCACCTTGTATTCCCAGGTGGTCTCCCACCCAAGTAATAACCAGGCCCAACACTGCTTAGCTTCCAAGATCAGATGAGATTGGGCGTATCCAGTGTGGTGTGGCTGTAGATGAGCTTTGTGGTTTCTGTTAGAACTTTTCTACTTCTAACTACTGGTTCATAAATGAATACATTTGAAAATGGAATGCATCAACAGAACGGTGTTGGTAGTATAAAAATATCTACAGCATCTTGTATTCCCAGGTGGTCTCCCATCCAAGTACTAACCAGGCCCAACACTGCTTAGCTTCCAAGATCAGATGAGATTGGGCGTATCCAGTGTGGTGTGGCTGTAGATGAGTTTTATGGTTTCTGTTAGAACTTTTCTACTTCTAACTACTGGTTCATAAATGAATACGTTTGAAAATGGAATGCATCAACAGAACGGTGTTGGTAGTATAAAAATATCTACAGCATCTAGTATTCCCAGGTGGTCTCCCATCCAAGTACTAACCAGGCCCAACACTGCTTAGCTTCCAAGACCAGATGAGATTGGGTGTATCCAGTGTGGTGTGGCTGTAGATGAGCTTTGTGGTTTCTGTTAGAACTTTTCTACTTCTAACTACTGGTTCATAAATGAATACGTTTGAAAATGGAATGCATCAACAGAACGGTGTTGGCAGTATAAAAATATCTACAGCACCTTGTATTCCCAGGTGGTCTCCCATCCAAGTACTAACCAGGCCCAACACTGCTTAGCTTCCAAGATCAGATGAGATTGGGCGTATCCAGTGTGGTGTGGCTGTAGAAGAGCTTTGTGGTTTCTGTTTGAACTTTTCTTCTTCTAACTACTGGTTCATAAATGAATACATTTGAAAATGGAATGCATCAACAGAACGGTGTTGGCAGTATAAAAATATCTACAGCACCTTGTATTCCCAGGTGGTCTCCCATCCAAGTACTAACCAGGCCCAACACTGCTTAGCTTCCAAGATCAGATGAGATTGGGCGTATCCAGTGTGGTGTGGCTGTAGATGAGCTTTATGGTTTCTGTTAGAACTTTTCTACTTCTAACTACTGGTTCATAAATGAATACGTTTGAAAATGGAATGCATCAACAGAACGGTGTTGGCAGTATAAAAATATCTACAGCACCTTGTATTCCCAGGTGGTCTCCCATCCAAGTACTAACCAGGCCCAATACTGCTTAGCTTCCAAGATCAGATGAGATTGGGCGTATCCAGTGTGGTGTGGCTGTAGATAAGCTCTGTGGTTTCTGTTAGAACTTTTCTACTTCTAACTACTGGTTCATAAATGAATACGTTTTAAAATGGAATGCATCAACAGAACGGTGTTGGCAGTATAAAAATATCTACAGCACTTTGTATTCCCAGGTGGTCTCCCATCCAAGTACTAACCAGGCCCAACACTGCTTAGCTTCCAATATCAGATGAGTTTGGGCGTATCCAGCGTGGTGTGGCTGTAGATGAGCTTTGTGGTTTCTGTTAGAACTTTTCTACTTCTAACTACTGGTTCATAAATGAATACGTTTGAAAATGGAATGCATCAACAGAACGGTGTTGGCAGTATAAAAATATCTACAGCACCTTGTATTCCCAGGTGGTCTCCCATCCAAGTACTAACCAGGCCCAACACTGCTTAGCTTCCAAGACCAGATGAGATTGGGCGTATCCAGTGTGGTGTGGCTGTAGATGAGCTTTGTGGTTTCTGTTAGAACTTTTCTACTTCTAACTACTGGTTCATAAATGAATACGTTTGAAAATGGAATGCATCAACAGAACGGTGTTGGCAGTATAAAAATATCTACAGCACCTTGTATTCCCAGGTGGTCTCCCATCCAAGTACTAACCAGGCCCAACACTGCTTAGCTTCCAAGATCAGATGAGATTGGGCGTATCCAGTGTAGTGTGGCTGTAGATGAGCTTTGTGGTTTCTGTTAGAACTTTTCTACTTCTAACTACTGGTTCATAAATGAATACGTTTGAAAATGGAATGCATCAACAGAACGGTGTCAGCAGTATAAAAATATTTACAGCACCTTGTATTCCCAGGTGGTCTCCCATCCAAGTACTAACTAGGCCCAACACTGCTTAGCTTCCAAGATCAGATGAGATTGGGCGTATCCAGTGTGATGTGGCTGTAGATGAGCTTTGTGGTTTCTGTTAGAACTTTTCTACTTCTAACTACTGGTTCATAAATGAATACGTTTGAAAATGGAATGCATCAACAGAACGGTGTTGGCAGTATAAAAATATCTACAGCACCTTGTATTCCCAGGTGGTCTCCCATCCAAGTACTAACCAGGCCCAACACTGCTTAGCTTCCAAGATCAGATGAGATTGGGCGTATCCAGAGTGGTGTGGCTGTAGATGAGCTTTGTGGTTTCTGTTAGAACTTTTCTACTTCTAACTACTGGTTCATAAATGAATACGTTTGAAAATGGAATGCATCAACAGAACGGTGTTGGTAGTATAAAAATATCTACAGCATCTTGTATTCCCAGGTGATCTCCCATCCAAGTACTAACCAGGCCCAACACTGCTTAGCTTCCAAGATCAGATGAGATTGGGCGTATCCAGTGTGGTTTGGCTGTAGATGAGCTTTGTGGTTTCTGTTAGAACTTTTCTAATTCTAACTACTGGTTCATAAATGAATACGTTTGAAAATGGAATGCATCAACAGAACGGTGTTGGCAGTATAAAAATATCTACAGCACCTATGTATTCCCAGGTGGTCTCCCATCCAAGTACTAACCAGGCCCAACACTGCTTAGCTTCCAAGATCAGATGAGATTGGGCATATCCAGTGTGGTGTGGCTGTAGAAGAGCTTTATGGTTTCTGTTAGAACTTTTCTACTTCTAACTACTGGTTCATAAATGAATACGTTTGAAAATGGAATGCATCAACAGAACGGTGTTGGCAGTATAAAAATATCTACAGCACCTTGTATTCCCAGGTGGTCTCCCATCCAAGTACTAACCAGGCCCAACACTGCTTAGCTTCCAAGATCAGATGAGATTGGGCGTATCCAGTGTGGTGTGGCTGTAGATGAGCTTTGTGGTTTCTGTTTGAACTTTTCTTCTTCTAACTACTGGTTCATAAATGAATACATTTGAAAATTGAATGCATCAACAGAACGGTGTTGGCAGTATAAAAATATCTACAGCACCTTGTATTCCCAGGTGGTCTCCCATCCAAGTACTAACCAGGCCCAACACTGCTTAGCTTCCAAGATCAGATGAGATTGAGCGTATCCAGTGTGGTGTGGCTGTAGATGAGCTTTGTGGTTTCTGTTAGAACTTTTCTACTTCTAACTACTGGTTCATAAATGAATACGTTTTAAAATGGAATGCATCAACAGAACGGTGTTGGCAGTATAAAATTATCTACAGCACCTTGTATTCCCAGGTGGTCTCCCATCCAAGTACTAACCAGGCCCAACACTGCTTAGCTTCCAAGATCAGATGAGATTGGGCGTATCCAGTGTGGTGTGGCTGTAGATGAGCTTTATGGTTTCTGTTAGAACTTTTCTACTTCTAACTACTGGTTCATAAATGAATACGTTTGAAAATGGAATGCATCAACAGAACGGTGTTGGCATTATAAAAATATCTACAGCACCTTGTATTCCCAGGTGGTCTCCCATCCAAGTACTAACCAGGCCCAACACTGCTTAGCTTCCAAGATCAGATGAGATTGGGCGTATCCAGTGTGGTGTGGCTGTATATGAGCTTTGTGGTTTCTGTTAGAACTTTTCTACTTCTAACTACTGGTTCATAAATGAATACGTTTGAAAATGGAATGCATCAACAGAACGGTGTTGGCAGTATAAAAATATCTACAGCACCTTGTATTCCCAGGTGGTCTCCCATCCAAGTACTAACCAGGCCCAATACTGCTTAGTTTCCAAGATCAGATGAGATTGGGCGTATCCAGTGTGGTGTGGCTGTAGATAAGCTTTGTGGTTTCTGTTAGAACTTTTCTACTTCTAACTCCTGGTTCATAAATGAATACGTTTTAAAATGGAATGCATCAACAGAACGGTGTTGGCAGTATAAAAATATCTACAGCACCTTGTATTCCCAGGTGGTTTCCCATCCAAGTACTAACCAGGCCCAACACTGCTTAGCTTCCAAGACCAGATGAGATTGGGCGTATCCAGTGTGGTGTGGCTGTAGATGAGCTTTGTGGTTTCTGTTAGAACTTTTCTACTTCTAACTACTGGTTCATAAATGAATACGTTTTAAAATGGAATGCATCAACAGAACGGTGTTGGTAGTATAAAAATTATCTACAGCACCTTGTATTCCCAGGTGGTCTCCCATCCAAGTACTAACCAGGCCCAACACTACTTAGCTTCCAAGATCAGATGAGATTGGGCGTATCCAGTGTGGTGTGGCTGTAGATGAGCTTTATGGTTTCTGTTAGAACTTTTCTACTTCTAACTACTGGTTCATAAATGAATACGTTTGAAAATGGAATGCATCAACAGAACGGTGTTGGCAGTATAAAAATATCTACAGCACCTTGTATTCCCAGGTGGTCTCCCATCCAAGTACTAACCAGGCCCAACACTGCTTAGCTTCCAAGATCAGATGAGATTGGGCGTATCCAGTGTGGTGTGGCTGTAGATGAGCTTTGTGGTTTCTGTTAGAACTTTTCTACTTCTAACTACTGGTTCATAAATGAATACGTTTGAAAATGGAATGCATCAACAGAACGGTGTTGGCAGTATAAAAATATCTACAGCACCTTGTATTCCCAGGTGGTTTCCCATCCAAGTACTAACCAGGCCCAACACTGCTTAGCTTCCAAGACCAGATGAGATTGGGCGTATCCAGTGTGGTGTGGCTGTAGATGAGCTTTGTGGTTTCTGTTAGAACTTTTCTACTTCTAACTACTGGTTCATAAATGAATACGTTTTAAAATGGAATGCATCAACAGAACGGTGTTGGTAGTATAAAAATTATCTACAGCACCTTGTATTCCCAGGTGGTCTCCCATCCAAGTACTAACCAGGCCCAACACTACTTAGCTTCCAAGATCAGATGAGATTGGGCGTATCCAGTGTGGTGTGGCTGTAGATGAGCTTTATGGTTTCTGTTAGAACTTTTCTACTTCTAACTACTGGTTCATAAATGAATACGTTTGAAAATGGAATGCATCAACAGAACGGTGTTGGCAGTATAAAAATATCTACAGCACCTTGTATTCCCAGGTGGTCTCCCATCCAAGTACTAACCAGGCCCAACACTGCTTAGCTTCCAAGATCAGATGAGATTGGGCGTATCCAGTGTGGTGTGGCTGTAGATGAGCTTTGTGGTTTCTGTTAGAACTTTTCTACTTCTAACTACTGGTTCATAAATGAATACGTTTGAAAATGGAATGCATCAACAGAACGGTGTTGGCAGTATAAAAATATCTACAGCACCTTGTATTCCCAGGTGGTCTCCCATCCAAGTACTAACCATGCCCAACACTGCTTAGCTTCCAAGATCAGATGAGATTGGGCATATCCAGTGTGGTGTGGCTGTATAAGAGCTTTATGGTTTCGGTTAGTACTTTTCTACTTCTAACTACTGGTTCATAAATGAATACGTTTGAAAATGGAATGCATCAACAGAACGGTGTTGGTAGTATAAAAATATCTACAGCACCTTGTATTCCCAGGTTGTCTCCCATCCAAGTACTAACCAGGCCCAACACTGCTTAGCTTCCAAGATCAGATGAGATTGGGCGTATCCAGTGTGGCTTGGCTGTAGATGAACTTTGTGGTTTCTGTTAGAACTTTTCTACTTCTAACTACTGGTTCATAATTGAATACGTTTTAAAATGGAATGCATCAACAGAACGGTGTTGGCAGTATAAAATTATCTACAGCACCTTGTATTCCCAGGTGGTCTCCCATCCAAGTACTAACCAGGCCCAACACTGCTTAGCTTCCAAGATCAGATGAGATTGGGCGTATCCAGTGTGGTGTGGCTGTAGATGAGCTTTATGGTTTCTGTTAGAACTTTTCTACTTCTAACTACTGGTTCATAAATGAATACGTTTGAAAATGGAATGCATCAACAGAACGGTGTTGGCAGTATAAAAATATCTACAGCACCTTGTATTCCAAGGTGGTCTCCCATCAAAGTACTAACCAGGCCCAACACTGCTTAGCTTCCAAGATCAGATGAGATTGGGCGTATCCAGTGTGGTGTGGCTGTATATGAGCTTTGTGGTTTCTGTTAGAACTTTTCTACTTCTAACTACTGGTTCATAAATGAATACGTTTGAAAATGGAATGCATCAACAGAACGGTGTTGGCAGTATAAAAATATCTACAGCACCTTGTATTCCGAGGTGGTCTCCCATCCAAGTACTAACCAGGCCCAACACTGCTTAGCTTCCAAGATCAGATGAGATTGGGCGTATCCAGCGTGGTGTGGCTGTAGATGAGCTTTGTGGTTTCTGTTAGAACTTTTCTACTTCTAACTACTGGTTCATAAATGAATACGTTTGAAAATGGAATGCATCAACAGAACGGTGTTGGCAGTATAAAAATATCTACAGCACCTTGTATTCCCAGGTGGTCTCCCATCCAAGTACTAACCAGGCCCAACACTGCTTAGCTTCCAAGATCAGATGAGATTGGGCGTATCCAGTGTGGCTTGGCTGTAGATGAACTTTATGGTTTCTGTTAGAACTTTTCTACTTCTAACTACTGGTTCATAAATGAATACGTTTTAAAATGGAATGCATCAACAGAACGGTGTTGGCAGTGTATAACATTATCTACAGCACCTTGTATTCTCAGGTGGTCTCCCATCCAAGTACTAACCAGGCCCAACACTGCTTAGCTTCCAAGATCAGATGAGATTGAGCGTATCCAATGTGGTGTGGCTGTAGATGAGCTTTGTGGTTTCTGTTAGAACTTTTCTACTTCTAACTACTGGTTCATAAATGAATACGTTTGAAAATGGAATGCATCAACAGAACGGTGTTGGCAGTATAAAAATATCTACAGCACCTTGTATTCCCAGGTGGTCTCCCATCCAAGTACTAACCAGGCCCAACACTGCTTAGCTTCCAAGATCAGATGAGATTGGGCGTATCCAGTGTGGTGTGGCTGTAGATGAGCTTTGTGGTTTCTGTTAGAACTTTTCTACTTCTAACTACTGGTTCATAAATGAATACGTTTGAAAATGGAATGCATCAACAGAACGGTGTTGGCAGTATAAAATTATCTACAGCGCCTTGTATTCCCAGGTGGTCTCCCATCCAAGTACTAACCAGGCCCAACACTGCTTTGCTTCCAAGATCAGATGAGATTGGGCGTATCCAGTGTGGTGTGGCTGTAGATGAGCTTTATAGTTTCTGTTAGAACTTTTCTACTTCTAACTACTGGTTCATAAATGAATACGTTTGAAAATGGAATGCATCAACAGAACGGTGTTGGCAGTATAAAAATATCTACAGCACCTTGTATTCCCAGGTGGTCTCCCATCCAAGTACTAACCAGGCCCAACACTGCTTAGCTTCCAAGATCAGATGAGATTGGGCGTATCCAGTGTGGTGTGGCTGTAGATGAGCGTTGTGGTTTCTGTTAGAACTTTTCTACTTCTAACTACTGGTTCATAAATGAATACGTTTGAAAATGGAATGCATCAACAGAACGGTGTTGGCAGTCTAAAAATATCTACAGCACCTTGTATTCCCAGGTGGTCTCCCATCCAAGTACTAACCAGGCCCAACACTGCTTAGCTTCCAAGATCAGATGAGATTGGGCATATCCAGTGTGGTGTGGCTGTATAAGAGCTTTATAGTTTCGGTTAGTACTTTTCTACTTCTAACTACTGGTTCATAAATGAATACGTTTGAAAATGGAATGCATCAACAGAACGGTGTTGGCAGTATAAAAATATCTACAGCACCTTGTATTCCGAGGTGGTCTCCCATCCAAGTACTAACCAGGCCCAATACTGCTTAGCTTCCAAGATCAGATGAGATTGGGCGTATCCAGTGTGGTGTGGCTGTAGATGAGCTTTGTGGTTTCTGTTAGAACTTTTCTACTTCTAACTACTGGTTCATAAATGAATACGTTTTAAAATGGAATGCATCAACAGAACGGTGTTGGCAGTATAAAAATATCTACAGCACCTTGTATTCCCAGGTGGTCTCCCATCCAAGTACTAACCAGGCCCAACACTGCTTAGCTTCCAAGATCATCTGAGATTGGGCGTATCCAGTGTGGTGTGGCTGTAGATGAGCTTTGTGGTTTCTGTTAGAACTTTTCTACTTCTAACTACTGGTTCATAAATGAATACGTTTGAAAATGGAATGCATCAACAGAACGGTGTTGGCAGTATAAAATTATCTACAGCGCCTTGTATTCCCAGGTGGTCTCCCATCCAAGTACTAACCAGGCCCAACACTGCTTAGCTTCCAAGATCAGATGAGATTGGGCGTATCCAGTGTGGTGTGGCTGTAGATGAGCTTTATAGTTTCTGTTAGAACTTTTCTACTTCTAACTACTGGTTCATAAATGAATACGTTTGAAAATGGAATGCATCAACAGAACGGTGTTGGCAGTATAAAAATATCTACAGCACCTTGTATTCCCAGGTGGTCTCCCATCCAAGTACTAACCAGGCCCAACACTGCTTAGCTTCCAAGATCAGATGAGATTGGGCGTATCCAGTGTTGTGTGGCTGTATATGAGCTTTGTGGATTCTGTTAGAACTTTTCTACTTCTAACTACTGGTTCATAAATGAATACGTTTGAAAATGGAATGCATCAACAGAACGGTGTTGGCAGTATAAAAATATCTACAGCACCTTGTATTCCGAGGTGGTCTCCCATCCAAGTACTAACCAGGCCCAATACTGCTTAGCTTCCAAGATCAGATGAGATTGGGCGTATCCAGTGTGGTGTGGCTGTAGATGAGCTTTGTGGTTTCTGTTAGAACTTTTCTACTTCTAACTACTGGTTCATAAATGAATACGTTTTAAAATGGAATGCATCAACAGAACGGTGTTGGCAGTATAAAAATATCTACAGCACCTTGTATTCCCAGGTGGTCTCCCATCCAAGTACTAACCAGGCCCAACACTGCTTAGCTTCCAAGATCAGATGAGATTGGGCGTATCCAGTGTGGTGTTGCTGTAGATGAGCGTTGTGGTTTCTGTTAGAACTTTTCTACTTCTAACTACTGGTTCATAAATGAATACGTTTGAAAATGGAATGCATCAACAGAACGGTGTTGGCAGTCTAAAAATATCTACAGCACCTTGTATTCCCAGGTGGTCTCCCATCCAAGTACTAACCAGGCCCAACACTGCTTAGCTTCCAAGATCAGATGAGATTGGGCATATCCAGTGTGGTGTGGCTGTATAAGAGCTTTATAGTTTCGGTTAGTACTTTTCTACTTCTAACTACTGGTTCATAAATGAATACGTTTGAAAATGGAATGCATCAACAGAACGGTGTTGGCAGTATAAAAATATCTACAGCACCTTGTATTCCGAGGTGGTCTCCCAACCAAGTACTAACCAGGCCCAATACTGCTTAGCTTCCAAGATCAGATGAGATTGGGCGTATCCAGTGTGGTGTGACTGTAGATGAGCTTTGTGGTTTCTGTTAGAACTTTTCTACTTCTAACTACTGGTTCATAAATGAATACGTTTTAAAATGGAATGCATCAACAGAACGGTGTTGGCAGTATAAAAATATCTACAGCACCTTGTATTCCCAGGTGGTCTCCCATCCAAGTACTAACCAGGCCCAACACTGCTTAGCTTCCAAGATCAGATGAGATTGGGCGTATCCAGTGTGGTGTGGCTGTAGAAGAGCTTTGTGGTTTCTGTTTGAACTTTTCTTCTTCTAACTACTGGTTCATAAATGAATACATTTGAAAATTGAATGCATCAACAGAACGGTGTTGGCAGTATAAAAATATCTACAGCACCTTGTATTCCCAGGTGGTCTCCCATCCAAGTACTAACCAGGCCCAACACTGCTTAGCTTCCAAGATCAGATGAGATTGGGCGTATCCAGTGTGGTGTGGCTGTAGATGAGCTTTATGGTTTCTGTTAGAACTTTTCTACTTCTAACTACTGGTTCATAAATGAATACGTTTGAAAATGGAATGCATCAACAGAACGGTGTTGGCATTATAAAAATATCTACAGCACCTTGTATTCCCAGGTGGTCTCCCATCCAAGTACTAACCAGGCCCAACACTGCTTAGCTTCCAAGATCAGATGAGATTGGGCGTATCCAGTGTGGTGTGGCTGTATATGAGCTTTGTGGTTTCTGTTAGAACTTTTCTACTTCTAACTACTGGTTCATAAATGAATACGTTTGAAAATGGAATGCATCAACAGAACGGTGTTGGCAGTATAAAAATATCTACAGCACCTTGTATTCCCAGGTGGTCTCCCATCCAAGTACTAACCAGGCCCAATACTGCTTAGCTTCCAAGATCAGATGAGATTGGGCGTATCCAGTGTGGTGTGGCTGTAGATAAGCTCTGTGGTTTCTGTTAGAACTTTTCTACTTCTAACTACTGGTTCATAAATGAATACGTTTTAAAATGGAATGCATCAACAGAACGGTGTTGGCAGTATAAAAATATCTACAGCACTTTGTATTCCCAGGTGGTCTCCCATCCAAGTACTAACCAGGCCCAACACTGCTTAGCTTCCAATATCAGATGAGTTTGGGCGTATCCAGCGTGGTGTGGCTGTAGATGAGCTTTGTGGTTTCTGTTAGAACTTTTCTACTTCTAACTACTGGTTCATAAATGAATACGTTTGAAAATGGAATGCATCAACAGAACGGTGTTGGCAGTATAAAAATATCTACAGCACCTTGTATTCCCAGGTGGTCTCCCATCCAAGTACTAACCAGGCCCAACACTGCTTAGCTTCCAAGACCAGATGAGATTGGGCGTATCCAGTGTGGTGTGGCTGTAGATGAGCTTTGTGGTTTCTGTTAGAACTTTTCTACTTCTAACTACTGGTTCATAAATGAATACGTTTGAAAATGGAATGCATCAACAGAACGGTGTTGGCAGTATAAAAATATCTACAGCACCTTGTATTCCCAGGTGGTCTCCCATCCAAGTACTAACCAGGCCCAACACTGCTTAGCTTCCAAGATCAGATGAGATTGGGCGTATCCAGTGTGGTGTGGCTGTAGATGAGCTTTGTGGTTTCTGTTAGAACTTTTCTACTTCTAACTACTGGTTCATAAATGAATACGTTTGAAAATGGAATGCATCAACAGAACGGTGTTAGCAGTATAAAAATATTTACAGCACCTTGTATTCCCAGGTGGTCTCCCATCCAAGTACTAACTAGGCCCAACACTGCTTAGCTTCCAAGATCAGATGAGATTGGGCGTATCCAGTGTGATGTGGCTGTAGATGAGCTTTGTGGTTTCTGTTAGAACTTTTCTACTTCTAACTACTGGTTCATAAATGAATACGTTTGAAAATGGAATGCATCAACAGAACGGTGTTGGCAGTATAAAAATATCTACAGCACCTTGTATTCCCAGGTGGTCTCCCATCCAAGTACTAACCAGGCCCAACACTGCTTAGCTTCCAAGATCAGATGAGATTGGGCGTATCCAGAGTGGTGTGGCTGTAGATGAGCTTTGTGGTTTCTGTTAGAACTTTTCTACTTCTAACTACTGGTTCATAAATGAATACGTTTGAAAATGGAATGCATCAACAGAACGGTGTTGGTAGTATAAAAATATCTACAGCATCTTGTATTCCCAGGTGATCTCCCATCCAAGTACTAACCAGGCCCAACACTGCTTAGCTTCCAAGATCAGATGAGATTGGGCGTATCCAGTGTGGTTTGGCTGTAGATGAGCTTTGTGGTTTCTGTTAGAACTTTTCTAATTCTAACTACTGGTTCATAAATGAATACGTTTGAAAATGGAATACATCAACAGAACGGTGTTGGCAGTATAAAAATATCTACAGCACCTATGTATTCCCAGGTGGTCTCCCATCCAAGTACTAACCAGGCCCAACACTGCTTAGCTTCCAAGATCAGATGAGATTGGGCATATCCAGTGTGGTGTGGCTGTAGAAGAGCTTTATGGTTTCTGTTAGAACTTTTCTACTTCTAACTACTGGTTCATAAATGAATACGTTTTAAAATGGAATGCATCAACAGAACGGTGTTGGCAGTATAAAAATATCTACAGCACCTTGTATTCCCAGGTGGTCTCCCATCCAAGTACTAACCAGGCCCAACACTGCTTAGCTTCCAAGATCAGATGAGATTGGGCGTATCCAGTGTGGTGTGGCTGTAGAAGAGCTTTGTGGTTTCTGTTTGAACTTTTCTTCTTCTAACTACTGGTTCATAAATGAATACATTTGAAAATTGAATGCATCAACAGAACGGTGTTGGCAGTATAAAAATATCTACAGCACCTTGTATTCCCAGGTGGTCTCCCATCCAAGTACTAACCAGGCCCAACACTGCTTAGCTTCCAAGATCAGATGAGATTGGGCGTATCCAGTGTGGTGTGGCTGTAGATGAGCTTTATGGTTTCTGTTAGAACTTTTCTACTTCTAACTACTGGTTCATAAATGAATACGTTTGAAAATGGAATGCATCAACAGAACGGTGTTGGCATTATAAAAATATCTACAGCACCTTGTATTCCCAGGTGGTCTCCCATCCAAGTACTAACCAGGCCCAACACTGCTTAGCTTCCAAGATCAGATGAGATTGGGCGTATCCAGTGTGGTGTGGCTGTATATGAGCTTTGTGGTTTCTGTTAGAACTTTTCTACTTCTAACTACTGGTTCATAAATGAATACGTTTGAAAATGGAATGCATCAACAGAACGGTGTTGGCAGTATAAAAATATCTACAGCACCTTGTATTCCCAGGTGGTCTCCCATCCAAGTACTAACCAGGCCCAATACTGCTTAGCTTCCAAGATCAGATGAGATTGGGCGTATCCAGTGTGGTGTGGCTGTAGATAAGCTCTGTGGTTTCTGTTAGAACTTTTCTACTTCTAACTACTGGTTCATAAATGAATACGTTTTAAAATGGAATGCATCAACAGAACGGTGTTGGCAGTATAAAAATATCTACAGCACTTTGTATTCCCAGGTGGTCTCCCATCCAAGTACTAACCAGGCCCAACACTGCTTAGCTTCCAATATCAGATGAGTTTGGGCGTATCCAGCGTGGTGTGGCTGTAGATGAGCTTTGTGGTTTCTGTTAGAACTTTTCTACTTCTAACTACTGGTTCATAAATGAATACGTTTGAAAATGGAATGCATCAACAGAACGGTGTTGGCAGTATAAAAATATCTACAGCACCTTGTATTCCCAGGTGGTCTCCCATCCAAGTACTAACCAGGCCCAACACTGCTTAGCTTCCAAGACCAGATGAGATTGGGCGTATCCAGTGTGGTGTGGCTGTAGATGAGCTTTGTGGTTTCTGTTAGAACTTTTCTACTTCTAACTACTGGTTCATAAATGAATACGTTTGAAAATGGAATGCATCAACAGAACGGTGTTGGCAGTATAAAAATATCTACAGCACCTTGTATTCCCAGGTGGTCTCCCATCCAAGTACTAACCAGGCCCAACACTGCTTAGCTTCCAAGATCAGATGAGATTGGGCGTATCCAGTGTGGTGTGGCTGTAGATGAGCTTTGTGGTTTCTGTTAGAACTTTTCTACTTCTAACTACTGGTTCATAAATGAATACGTTTGAAAATGGAATGCATCAACAGAACGGTGTTAGCAGTATAAAAATATTTACAGCACCTTGTATTCCCAGGTGGTCTCCCATCCAAGTACTAACTAGGCCCAACACTGCTTAGCTTCCAAGATCAGATGAGATTGGGCGTATCCAGTGTGATGTGGCTGTAGATGAGCTTTGTGGTTTCTGTTAGAACTTTTCTACTTCTAACTACTGGTTCATAAATGAATACGTTTGAAAATGGAATGCATCAACAGAACGGTGTTGGCAGTATAAAAATATCTACAGCACCTTGTATTCCCAGGTGGTCTCCCATCCAAGTACTAACCAGGCCCAACACTGCTTAGCTTCCAAGATCAGATGAGATTGGGCGTATCCAGAGTGGTGTGGCTGTAGATGAGCTTTGTGGTTTCTGTTAGAACTTTTCTACTTCTAACTACTGGTTCATAAATGAATACGTTTGAAAATGGAATGCATCAACAGAACGGTGTTGGTAGTATAAAAATATCTACAGCATCTTGTATTCCCAGGTGATCTCCCATCCAAGTACTAACCAGGCCCAACACTGCTTAGCTTCCAAGATCAGATGAGATTGGGCGTATCCAGTGTGGTTTGGCTGTAGATGAGCTTTGTGGTTTCTGTTAGAACTTTTCTAATTCTAACTACTGGTTCATAAATGAATACGTTTGAAAATGGAATACATCAACAGAACGGTGTTGGCAGTATAAAAATATCTACAGCACCTATGTATTCCCAGGTGGTCTCCCATCCAAGTACTAACCAGGCCCAACACTGCTTAGCTTCCAAGATCAGATGAGATTGGGCATATCCAGTGTGGTGTGGCTGTAGAAGAGCTTTATGGTTTCTGTTAGAACTTTTCTACTTCTAACTACTGGTTCATAAATGAATACGTTTGAAAATGGAATGCATCAACAGAACGGTGTTGGCAGTATAAAAATATCTACAGCACCTTGTATTCCCAGGTGGTCTCCCATCCAAGTACTAACCAGGCCCAACACTGCTTAGCTTCCAAGATCAGATGAGATTGGGCGTATCCAGTGTGGTGTGGCTGTAGATGAGCTTTGTGGTTTCTGTTTGAACTTTTCTTCTTCTAACTACTGGTTCATAAATGAATACATTTGAAAATTTAATGCATCAACAGAACGGTGTTGGCAGTATAAAAATATCTACAGCACCTTGTATTCCCAGGTGGTCTCCCATCCAAGTACTAACCAGGCCCAACACTGCTTAGCTTCCAAGATCAGATGAGATTGAGCGTATCCAGTGTGGTGTGGCTGTAGATGAGCTTTGTGGTTTCTGTTAGAACTTTTCTACTTCTAACTACTGGTTCATAAATGAATACGTTTTAAAATGGAATGCATTAACAGAACGGTGTTGGCAGTATAAAATTATCTACAGCACCTTGTATTCCCAGGTGGTCTCCCATCCAAGTACTAACCAGGCCCAACACTGCTTAGCTTCCAAGATCAGATGAGATTGGGCGTATCCAGTGTGGTGTGGCTGTATATGAGCTTTGTGGTTTCTGTTAGAACTTTTCTACTTCTAACTACTGGTTCATAAATGAATACGTTTGAAAATGGAATGCATCAACAGAACGGTGTTGGCAGTATAAAAATATCTACAGCACCTTGTATTCCCAGGTGGTCTCCCATCCAAGTACTAACCAGGCCCAATACTGCTTAGCTTCCAAGATCAGATGAGATTGGGCGTATCCAGTGTGGTGTGGCTGTAGATAAGCTTTGTGGTTTCTGTTAGAACTTTTCTACTTCTAACTCCTGGTTCATAAATGAATACGTTTTAAAATGGAATGCATCAACAGAACGGTGTTGGCAGTATAAAAATATCTACAGCACCTTGTATTCCCAGGTGGTCTCCCATCCAAGTACTAACCAGGCCCAACACTGCTTAGCTTCCAAGATCAGATGAGATTGGGCGTATCCAGCGTGGTGTGGCTGTAGATGAGCTTTGTGGTTTCTGTTAGAACTTTTCTACTTCTAACTACTGGTTCATAAATGAATACGTTTGAAAATGGAATGCATCAACAGAACGGTGTTGGCAGTATAAAAATATCTACAGCACCTTGTATTCCCAGGTGGTTTCCCATCCAAGTACTAACCAGGCCCAACACTGCTTAGCTTCCAAGACCAGATGAGATTGGGCGTATCCAGTGTGGTGTGGCTGTAGATGAGCTTTGTGGTTTCTGTTAGAACTTTTCTACTTCTAACTACTGGTTCATAAATGAATACGTTTTAAAATGGAATGCATCAACAGAACGGTGTTGGTAGTATAAAAATTATCTACAGCACCTTGTATTCCCAGGTGGTCTCCCATCCAAGTACTAACCAGGCCCAACACTACTTAGCTTCCAAGATCAGATGAGATTGGGCGTATCCAGTGTGGTGTGGCTGTAGATGAGCTTTATGGTTTCTGTTAGAACTTTTCTACTTCTAACTACTGGTTCATAAATGAATACGTTTGAAAATGGAATGCATCAACAGAACGGTGTTGGCAGTATAAAAATATCTACAGCACCTTGTATTCCCAGGTGGTCTCCCATCCAAGTACTAACCAGGCCCAACACTGCTTAGCTTCCAAGATCAGATGAGATTGGGCGTATCCAGTGTGGTGTGGCTGTAGATGAGCTTTGTGGTTTCTGTTAGAACTTTTCTACTTCTAACTACTGGTTCATAAATGAATACGTTTGAAAATGGAATGCATCAACAGAACGGTGTTGGCAGTATAAAAATATCTACAGCACCTTGTATTCCCAGGTGGTCTCCCATCCAAGTACTAACCATGCCCAACACTGCTTAGCTTCCAAGATCAGATGAGATTGGGCATATCCAGTGTGGTGTGGCTGTATAAGAGCTTTATAGTTTCGGTTAGTACTTTTCTACTTCTAACTACTGGTTCATAAATGAATACGTTTGAAAATGGAATGCATCAACAGAACGGTGTTGGTAGTATAAAAATATCTACAGCACCTTGTATTCCCAGGTGGTCTCCCATCCAAGTACTAACCAGGCCCAACACTGCTTAGCTTCCAAGATCAGATGAGATTGGGCGTATCTAGTGTGGTGTGGCTGTAGATGAGCTTTATGGTTTCTGTTAGAACTTTTCTACTTCTAACTACTGGTTCATAAATGAATACGTTTGAAAATGGAATGCATCAACAGAACGGTGTTGGCAGTATAAAAATATCTACAGCACCTTGTATTCCCAGGTGGTCTCCCATCCAAGTACTAACCAGGCCCAACACTGCTTAGCTTCCAAGATCAGATGAGATTGGGCGTATCCAGTGTGGTGTGGCTGTATATGAGCTTTGTGGTTTCTGTTAGAACTTTTCTACTTCTAACTACTGGTTCATAAATGAATACGTTTGAAAATGGAATGCATCAACAGAACGGTGTTGGCAGTATAAAAATATCTACAGCACCTTGTATTCCGAGGTGGTCTCCCATCCAAGTACTAACCAGGCCCAACACTGCTTAGCTTCCAAGATCAGATGAGATTGGGCGTATCCAGCGTGGTGTGGCTGTAGATGAGCTTTGTGGTTTCTGTTAGAACTTTTCTACTTATAACTACTGGTTCATAAATGAATACGTTTGAAAATGGAATGCATCAACAGAACGGTGTTGGCAGTATAAAAATATCTACAGCACCTTGTATTCCCAGGTGGTCTCCCATCCAAGTACTAACCAGGCCCAACACTGCTTAGCTTCCAAGATCAGATGAGATTGGGCGCATCCAGTGTGGCTTGGCTGTAGATGAACTTTGTGGTTTCTGTTAGAACTTTTCTACTTCTAACTACTGGTTCATAAATGAATACGTTTTAAAATGGAATGCATCAACAGAACGGTGTTGGCAGTATAACATTATCTACAGCACCTTGTATTCCCAGGTGGTCTCCCATCCAAGTACTAACCAGGCCCAACACTGCTTAGCTTCCAAGATCAGATGAGATTGAGCGTATCCAATGTGGTGTGGCTGTAGATGAGCTTTGTGGTTTCTGTTAGAACTTTTCTACTTCTAACTACTGGTTCATAAATGAATACGTTTGAAAATGGAATGCATCAACAGTACGGTGTTGGCAGTATAAAAATATCTACAGCACCTTGTATTCCCAGGTGGTCTCCCATCCAAGTACTAACCAGGCCCAACACTGCTTAGCTGCCAAGATCAGATGAGATTGGGCGTATCCAGTGTGGTGTGGCTGTAGATAAGCTTTGTGGTTTCTGTTAGAACTTTTCTACTTCTAACTACTGGTTCATAAATGAATACGTTTGAAAATGGAATGCATCAACAGAACGGTGTTGGCAGTATAAAATTATCTACAGCGCCTTGTATTCCCAGGTGGTCTCCCATCCAAGTACTAACCAGGCCCAACACTGCTTAGCTTCCAAGATCAGATGAGATTGGGCGTATCCAGTGTGGTGTGGCTGTAGATGAGCTTTATAGTTTCTGTTAGAACTTTTCTACTTCTAACTACTGGTTCATAAATGAATACGTTTGAAAATGGAATGCATCAACAGAACGGTGTTGGCAGTATAAAAATATCTACAGCACCTTGTATTCCCAGGTGGTCTCCCATCCAAGTACTAACCAGGCCCAACACTGCTTAGCTTCCAAGATCAGATGAGATTGGGCGTATCCAGTGTTGTGTGGCTGTATATGAGCTTTGTGGATTCTGTTAGAACTTTTCTACTTCTAACTACTGGTTCATAAATGAATACGTTTGAAAATGGAATGCATCAACAGAACGGTGTTGGCAGTATAAAAATATCTACAGCACCTTGTATTCCGAGGTGGTCTCCCATCCAAGTACTAACCAGGCCCAATACTGCTTAGCTTCCAAGATCAGATGAGATTGGGCGTATCCAGTGTGGTGTGGCTGTAGATGAGCTTTGTGGTTTCTGTTAGAACTTTTCTACTTCTAACTACTGGTTCATAAATGAATAAGTTTTAAAATGGAATGCATCAACAGAACGGTGTTGGCAGTATAAAAATATCTACAGCACCTTGTATTCCCAGGTGGTCTCCCATCCAAGTACTAACCAGGCCCAACACTGCTTAGCTTCCAAGATCAGATGAGATTGGGCGTATCCAGTGTGGTGTGGCTGTAGATGAGCTTTGGGGTTTCTGTTAGAACTTTTCTACTTCTAACTACTGGTTCATAAATGAATACGTTTGAAAATGGAATGCATCAACAGAACGGTGTTGGCAGTCTAAAAATATCTACAGCACCTTGTATTCCCAGGTGGTCTCCCATCCAAGTACTAACCAGGCCCAACACTGCTTAGCTTCCAAGATCAGATGAGATTGGGCATATCCAGTGTGGTGTGGCTGTATAAGAGCTTTATAGTTTCGGTTAGTACTTTTCTACTTCTAACTACTGGTTCATAAATGAATACGTTTGAAAATGGAATGCATCAACAGAACGGTGTTGGCAGTATAAAAATATCTACAGCACCTTGTATTCCCAGGTGGTCTCCCATCCAAGTACTAACCAGGCCCAACACTGCTTAGCTTCCAAGATCAGATGAGATTGGGCGTATCCAGTGTGGTGTGGCTGTAGAGGAGCTTTATGGTTTCTGTTAGAACTTTTCTACTTCTAACTACTGGTTCATAAATGAATACGTTTGAAAATGGAATGCATCAACAGAACGGTGTTGGCAGTATAAAAATATTTACAGCACCTTGTATTCCCAGGTGGTCTCCCATCCAAGTACTAACCAGGCCCAACACTGCTTAGCTTCCAAGATCAGATGAGATTGGGCGTATCCAGCGTGGTGTGGCTGTAGATGAGCTTTGTGGTTTCTGTTAGAACTTTTCTACTTCTAACTACTGGTTCATAAATGAATACGTTTGAAAATGGAATGCATCAACAGAACGGTGTTGGCAGTATAAAAATATCTACAGCACCTTGTATTCCCAGGTGGTCTCCCATCCAAGTACTAACCAGGCCCAACACTGCTTAGCTTCCAAGATCAGATGAGATTGGGCGTATCCAGTGTGGTGTGGCTGTAGATGAGCTTTATGGTTTCTGTTAGAACTTTTCTACTTCTAACTACTGGTTCATAAATGAATACGTTTGAAAATGGAATGCATCAACAGAACGGTGTTGGCAGTATAAAAATATCTACGGCACCTTGTATTCCCAGGTGGTCTCCCATCCAAGTACTAACCAGGCCCAACACTGCTTAGCTTCCAAGATCAGATGAGATTGGGCGTATCCAGTGTGGTGTGGCTGTAGATAAGCTTTGTGGTTTCTGTTAGAACTTTTCTACTTCTAACTACTGGTTCATAAATGAATACGTTTGAAAATGGAATGCATCAACAGAACGGTGTTGGCAGTATAAAAATATCTACAGCACCTTGTATTCCCAGGTGGTCTCCCATCTAAGTACTAACCAGGCCCAACACTGCTTAGCTTCCAAGATCAGATGAGATTGGGCATATCCAGTGTGGTGTGGCTGTATAAGAGCTTTATAGTTTCGGTTAGTACTTTTCTACTTCTAACTACTGGTTCATAAATGAATACGTTTGAAAATGGAATGCATCAACAGAACGGTGTTGGCATTATAAAAATATCTACAGCACCTTGTATTCCCAGGTGGTCTCCCATCCAAGTACTAACCAGGCCCAACACTGCTTAGCTTCCAAGATCAGATGAGATTGGGCGTATCCAGTGTGGTGTGGCTGTATATGAGCTTTGTGGTTTCTGTTAGAACTTTTCTACTTCTAACTACTGGTTCATAAATGAATACGTTTGAAAATGGAATGCATCAACAGAACGGTGTTGGCAGTATAAAAATATCTACAGCACCTTGTATTCCCAGGTGGTCTCCCATCCAAGTACTAACCAGGCCCAATACTGCTTAGCTTCCAAGATCAGATGAGATTGGGCGTATCCAGTGTGGTGTGGCTGTAGATAAGCTTTGTGGTTTCTGTTAGAACTTTTCTACTTCTAACTCCTGGTTCATAAATGAATACGTTTTAAAATGGAATGCATCAACAGAACGGTGTTGGCAGTATAAAAATATCTACAGCACCTTGTATTCCCAGGTGGTCTCCCATCCAAGTACTAACCAGGCCCAACACTGCTTAGCTTCCAAGATCAGATGAGATTGGGCGTATCCAGCGTGGTGTGGCTGTAGATGAGCTTTGTGGTTTCTGTTAGAACTTTTCTACTTCTAACTACTGGTTCATAAATGAATACGTTTGAAAATGGAATGCATCAACAGAACGGTGTTGGCAGTATAAAAATATCTACAGCACCTTGTATTCCCAGGTGGTTTCCCATCCAAGTACTAACCAGGCCCAACACTGCTTAGCTTCCAAGACCAGATGAGATTGGGCGTATCCAGTGTGGTGTGGCTGTAGATGAGCTTTGTGGTTTCTGTTAGAACTTTTCTACTTCTAACTACTGGTTCATAAATGAATACGTTTTAAAATGGAATGCATCAACAGAACGGTGTTGGTAGTATAAAAATTATCTACAGCACCTTGTATTCCCAGGTGGTCTCCCATCCAAGTACTAACCAGGCCCAACACTACTTAGCTTCCAAGATCAGATGAGATTGGGCGTATCCAGTGTGGTGTGGCTGTAGATGAGCTTTATGGTTTCTGTTAGAACTTTTCTACTTCTAACTACTGGTTCATAAATGAATACGTTTGAAAATGGAATGCATCAACAGAACGGTGTTGGCAGTATAAAAATATCTACAGCACCTTGTATTCCCAGGTGGTCTCCCATCCAAGTACTAACCAGGCCCAACACTGCTTAGCTTCCAAGATCAGATGAGATTGGGCGTATCCAGTGTGGTGTGGCTGTAGATGAGCTTTGTGGTTTCTGTTAGAACTTTTCTACTTCTAACTACTGGTTCATAAATGAATACGCTTGAAAATGGAATGCATCAACAGAACGGTGTTGGCAGTATAAAAATATCTACAGCACCTTGTATTCCCAGGTGGTCTCCCATCCAAGTACTAACCATGCCCAACACTGCTTAGCTTCCAAGATCAGATGAGATTGGGCATATCCAGTGTGGTGTAGCTGTATAAGAGCTTTATAGTTTCGGTTAGTACTTTTCTACTTCTAACTACTGGTTCATAAATGAATACGTTTGAAAATGGAATGCATCAACAGAACGGTGTTGGTAGTATAAAAATATCTACAGCACCTTGTATTCCCAGGTGGTCTCCCATCCAAGTACTAACCAGGCCCAACACTGCTTAGCTTCCAAGATCAGATGAGATTGGGCGTATCTAGTGTGGCTTGGCTGTAGATGAACTTTGTGGTTTCTGTTAGAACTTTTCTACTTCTAACTACTGGTTCATAAATGAATACGTTTTAAAATGGAATGCATCAACAGAACGGTGTTGGCAGTATAAAATTATCTACAGCACCTTGTATTCCCAGGTGGTCTCCCATCCAAGTACTAACCAGGCCCAACACTGCTTAGCTTCCAAGATCAGATGAGATTGGGCGTATCCAGTGTGGTGTGGCTGTAGATGAGCTTTATGGTTTCTGTTAGAACTTTTCTACTTCTAACTACTGGTTCATAAATGAATACGTTTGAAAATGGAATGCATCAACAGAACGGTGTTGGCAGTATAAAAATATCTACAGCACCTTGTATTCCCAGGTTGTCTCCCATCCAAGTACTAAACAGGCCCAACACTGCTTAGCTTCCAAGATCAGATGAGATTGGGCGTATCCAGTGTGGTGTGGCTGTATATGAGCTTTGTGGTTTCTGTTAGAACTTTTCTACTTCTAACTACTGGTTCATAAATGAATACGTTTGAAAATGGAATGCATCAACAGAACTGTGTTGGCAGTATAAAAATATCTACAGCACCTTGTATTCCGAGGTGGTCTCCCATCCAAGTACTAACCAGGCCCAACACTGCTTAGCTTCCAAGATCAGATGAGATTGGGCGTATCCAGCGTGGTGTGGCTGTAGATGAGCTTTGTGGTTTCTGTTAGAACTTTTCTACTTATAACTACTGGTTCATAAATGAATACGTTTGAAAATGGAATGCATCAACAGAACGGTGTTGGCAGTATAAAAATATCTACAGCACCTTGTATTCCCAGGTGGTCTCCCATCCAAGTACTAACCAGGCCCAACACTGCTTAGCTTCCAAGATCAGATGAGATTGGGCGTATCCAGTGTGGCTTGGCTGTAGATGAACTTTGTGGTTTCTGTTAGAACTTTTCTACTTCTAACTACTGGTTCATAAATGAATACGTTTTAAAATGGAATGCATCAACAGAACGGTGTTGGCAGTATAACATTATCTACAGCACCTTGTATTCCCAGGTGGTCTCCCATCCAAGTACTAATCAGGCCCAACACTGCTTAGCTTCCAAGATCAGATGAGATTGAGCGTATCCAATGTGGTGTGGCTGTAGATGAGCTTTGTGGTTTCTGTTAGAACTTTTCTACTTCTAACTACTGGTTCATAAATGAATACGTTTGAAAATGGAATGCATCAACAGTACGGTGTTGGCAGTATAAAAATATCTACAGCACCTTGTATTCCCAGGTGGTCTCCCATCCAAGTACTAACCAGGCCCAACACTGCTTAGCTTCCAAGATCAGATGAGATTGGGCGTATCCAGTGTGGTGTGGCTGTAGATAAGCTTTGTGGTTTCTGTTAGAACTTTTCTACTTCTAACTACTGGTTCATAAATGAATACGTTTGAAAATGGAATGCATCAACAGAACGGTGTTGGCAGTATAAAATTATCTACAGCGCCTTGTATTCCCAGGTGGTCTCCCATCCAAGTACTAACCAGGCCCAACACTGCTTAGCTTCCAAGATCAGATGAGATTGGGCGTATCCAGTGTGGTGTGGCTGTAGATGAGCTTTATAGTTTCTGTTAGAACTTTTCTACTTCTAACTACTGGTTCATAAATGAATACGTTTGAAAATGGAATGCATCAACAGAACGGTGTTGGCAGTATAAAAATATCTACAGCACCTTGTATTCCCAGGTGGTCTCCCATCCAAGTACTAACCAGGCCCAACACTGCTTAGCTTCCAAGATCAGATGAGATTGGGCGTATCCAGTGTTGTGTGGCTGTATATGAGCTTTGTGGATTCTGTTAGAACTTTTCTACTTCTAACTACTGGTTCATAAATGAATACGTTTGAAAATGGAATGCATCAACAGAACGGTGTTGGCAGTATAAAAATATCTACAGCACCTTGTATTCCGAGGTGGTCTCCCATCCAAGTACTAACCAGGCCCAATACTGCTTAGCTTCCAAGATCAGATGAGATTGGGCGTATCCAGTGTGGTGTGGCTGTAGATGAGCTTTGTGGTTTCTGTTAGAACTTTTCTACTTCTAACTACTGGTTCATAAATGAATACGTTTTAAAATGGAATGCATCAACAGAACGGTGTTGGCAGTATAAAAATATCTACAGCACCTTGTATTCCCAGGTGGTCTCCCATCCAAGTACTAACCAGGCCCAACACTGCTTAGCTTCCAAGATCAGATGAGATTGGGCGTATCCAGTGTGGTGTGGCTGTAGATGAGCTTTGTGGTTTCTGTTAGAACTTTTCTACTTCTAACTACTGGTTCATAAATGAATACGTTTGAAAATGGAATGCATCAACAGAACGGTGTTGGCAGTCTAAAAATATCTACAGCACCTTGTATTCCCAGGTGGTCTCCCATCCAAGTACTAACCAGGCCCAACACTGCTTAGCTTCCAAGATCAGATGAGATTGGGCATATCCAGTGTGGTGTGGCTGTATAAGAGCTTTATAGTTTCGGTTAGTACTTTTCTACTTCTAACTACTGGTTCATAAATGAATACGTTTGAAAATGGAATGCATCAACAGAACGGTGTTGGCAGTATAAAAATATCTACAGCACCTTGTATTCCCAGGTGGTCTCCCATCCAAGTACTAACCAGGCCCAACACTGCTTAGCTTCCAAGATCAGATGAGATTGGGCGTATCCAGTGTGGTGTGGCTGTAGAGGAGCTTTATGGTTTCTGTTAGAACTTTTCTACTTCTAACTACTGGTTCATAAATGAATACGTTTGAAAATGGAATGCATCAACAGAACGGTGTTGGCAGTATAAAAATATTTACAGCACCTTGTATTCCCAGGTGGTCTCCCATCCAAGTACTAACCAGGCCCAACACTGCTTAGCTTCCAAGATCAGATGAGATTGGGCGTATCCAGCGTGGTGTGGCTGTAGATGAGCTTTGTGGTTTCTGTTAGAACTTTTCTACTTCTAACTACTGGTTCATAAATGAATACGTTTGAAAATGGAATGCATCAACAGAACGGTGTTGGCAGTATAAAAATATCTACAGCACCTTGTATTCCCAGGTGGTCTCCCATCCAAGTACTAACCAGGCCCAACACTGCTTAGCTTCCAAGATCAGATGAGATTGGGCGTATCCAGTGTGGTGTGGCTGTAGATGAGCTTTATGGTTTCTGTTAGAACTTTTCTACTTCTAACTACTGGTTCATAAATGAATACGTTTGAAAATGGAATGCATCAACAGAACGGTGTTGGCAGTATAAAAATATCTACGGCACCTTGTATTCCCAGGTGGTCTCCCATCCAAGTACTAACCAGGCCCAACACTGCTTAGCTTCCAAGATCAGATGAGATTGGGCGTATCCAGTGTGGTGTGGCTGTAGATAAGCTTTGTGGTTTCTGTTAGAACTTTTCTACTTCTAACTACTGGTTCATAAATGAATACGTTTGAAAATGGAATGCATCAACAGAACGGTGTTGGCAGTATAAAAATATCTACAGCACCTTGTATTCCCAGGTGGTCTCCCATCTAAGTACTAACCAGGCCCAACACTGCTTAGCTTCCAAGATCAGATGAGATTGGGCATATCCAGTGTGGTGTGGCTGTATAAGAGCTTTATAGTTTCGGTTAGTACTTTTCTACTTCTAACTACTGGTTCATAAATGAATACGTTTGAAAATGGAATGCATCAACAGAACGGTGTTGGCAGTTTAAAAATATCTACAGCACCTTGTATTCCCAGGTGGTCTCCCATCCAAGTACTAACCAGGCCCAACACTGCTTAGCTTCCAGGATCAGATGAGATTGGGCATATCCAGTGTGGTGTGGCTGTAGAAGAGCTTTATGGTTTCTGTTAGTACTTTTCTACTTCTAACTACTGGTTCATAAATGAATACGTTTGAAAATGGAATGCATCAACAGAACGGTGTTGGCAGTATAAAAATATCTACAGCACCTTGTATTCCCAGGTGGTCTCCCATCCAAGTACTAACCAGGCCCAACACTGCTTAGCTTCCAAGATCAGATGAGATTGGGCGTATCCAGTGTGGTGTGGCTGTAGATGAGCTTTATAGTTTCTGTTAGAACTTTTCTACTTCTAACTACTGGTTCATAAATGAATACGTTTGAAAATGGAATGCATCAACAGAACGGTGTTGGCAGTATAAAAATATCTACAGCACCTTGTATTCCCAGGTGGTCTCCCATCCAAGTACTAACCAGGCCCAACACTGCTTAGCTTCCAAGATCAGATGAGATTGGGCATATCCAGTGTGGTGTGGCTGTATAAGAGCTTTATAGTTTCGGTTAGTACTTTTCTACTTCTAACTACTGGTTCATAAATGAATACGTATGAAAATGGAATGCATCAACAGAACGGTGTTGGCAGTATAAAAATATCTACAGCACCTTGTATTCCCAGGTGGTCTCCCATCCAAGTACTAACCAGGCCCAACACTGCTTAGTTTCCAAGATCAGATGAGATTGGGCGTATCCAGTGTGGTGTGGCTGTATATGAGCTTTGTTGTTTCTGTTAGAACTTTTCTACTTCTAACTACTGGTTCATAAATGAATACGTTTGAAAATGGAATGCATCAACAGAACGGTGTTGGCAGTATAAAAATATCTACAGCACCTTGTATTCCCAGGTGGTCTCCCATCCAAGTACTAACCAGGCCCAACACTGCTTAGCTTCCAAGATCAGATGAGATTGGGCATATCCAGTGTGGTGTGGCTGTATAAGAGCTTTATAGTTTCGGTTAGTACTTTTCTACTTCTAACTACTGGTTCATAAATGAATACGTATGAAAATGGAATGCATCAACAGAACGGTGTTGGCAGTATAAAAATATCTACAGCACCTTGTATTCCCAGGTGGTCTCCCATCCAAGTACTAACCAGGCCCAACACTGCTTAGTTTCCAAGATCAGATGAGATTGGGCGTATCCAGTGTGGTGTGGCTGTAGAGGAGCTTTATGGTTTCTGTTAGAACTTTTCTACTTCTAACTACTGGTTCATAAATGAATACGTTTGAAAATGGAATGCATCAACAGAACGGTGTTGGCAGTATAAAAATATCTACAGCACCTTGTATTCCCAGGTGGTCTCCCATCCAAGTACTAACCAGGCCCAACACTGCTTAGCTTCCAAGATCAGATGAGATTGGGCGTATCCAGTGGGGTGTGGCTGTAGATGAGCTTTGAGGTTTCTGTTAGAACTTTTCTACTTCTAACTACTGGTTCATAAATGAATACGTTTGAAAATGGAATGCATCAGCAGAACGGTGTTGGTAGTATAAAAATATCTACAGCACCTTGTATTCCCAGGTGGTCTCCCATCCAAGTACTAACAAGGCCCAACACTGCTTAGCTTCCAAGAACAGATGAGATTGGGTGTATCCAGTGTGGTGTGGCTGTAGATGAGCTTTGTGGTTTCTGTTAGAACTTTTCTACTTCTAACTACTGGTTCATAAATGAATACGTTTGAAAATGGAATGCATCAACAGAACGGTGTTGGCAGTATAAAAATATCTACAGCACCTTGTATTCCCAGGTGGTCTCCCATCCAAGTACTAACCAGGCCCAACACTGCTTAGCTTCAAAGATCAGATGAGATTGGGCGTATCCAGTGTGGTGTGGCTGTAGATGAGTAATGTAGTTTCTGTTTGAACTTTTCTTCTTCTAACTACTGGTTCATAAATGAATACATTTGAAAATGGAATGCATCAACAGAACGGTGTTGGCAGTATAAAAATATCTACAGCACCTTGTATTCCCAGGTGGTCTCCCATCCATCCAAGTACTAACCAGGCCCAACACTGCTCAGCTTCTAAGATCAGATGAGATTGGGCGTATCCAGTGTGGCTTGGCTGTAGATGAACTTTGTGGTTTCTGTTAGAACTTTTCTACTTCTAACTACTGGTTCATAAATGAATACGTTTGAAAATGGAATGCATCAACTGAACGGTGTTGGCTGTATAAAATTATCTACAGCACCTTGTATTCCCAGGTGGTCTCCCATCCAAGTACTAACCAAGCCCAACACTGCTTAGCTTCCAAGATCAGATGAGATTGGGCGTATCCAGTGTGGTGTGGCTGTAGATGAGCTTCGTGGTTTCTGTTAGAACTTTTCTTCTTCTAACTACTGGTTCATAAATGAATACGTTTGAAAATGGAATGCATTAACAGAACGGTGTTGGCAGTATAAAAATATCTACAGCACCTTGTATTCCCAGGTGGTCTCCCATCCAAGTACTAACCAGGCCCAACACTGCTTAGCTTCCAAGATCAGATGAGATTGGGCATATCCAGTGTGGTGTGGCTGTAGAAGAGCTTCATGGTTTCTGTTAGTACTTTTCTACTTCTAACTACTGGTTCATAAATGAATATGTTTGAAAATGGAATGCATCAACAGAACGGTGTTGGTAGTATAAAAATATCTACAGCACCTTGTATTCCCAGGTGGTCTCCCATCCAAGTACTAACCAGGCCCAACACTGCTTAGCTTCCAAGATCAGATGAGATTGGGCATATCCAGTGTGGTGTGGCTGTAGAAGAGCTTTATGGTTTCTGTTAGAACTTTTCTACTTCTAACTACTGGTTCATAAATGAATACGTTTGAAAATGGAATGCATCAACAGAACGGTGTTGGCAGTATAAAAATATCTACAGCACCTTGTATTCCCAGGTGGTCTCCCATCCAAGTACTAACCAGGCCCAACACTGCTTAGCTTCCAAGATCAGATGAGATTGGGCGTATCCAGTGGGGTGTGGCTGTAGATGAGCTTTGAGGTTTCTGTTAGAACTTTTCTACTTCTAACTACTGGTTCATAAATGAATACGTTTGAAAATGGAATGCATCAGCAGAACGGTGTTGGTAGTATAAAAATATCTACAGCACCTTGTATTCCCAGGTGGTCTCCCATCCAAGTACTAACAAGGCCCAACACTGCTTAGCTTCCAAGAACAGATGAGATTGGGTGTATCCAGTGTGGTGTGGCTGTAGATGAGCTTTGTGGTTTCTGTTAGAACTTTTCTACTTCTAACTACTGGTTCATAAATGAATACGTTTGAAAATGGAATGCATCAACAGAACGGTGTTGGCAGTATAAAAATATCTACAGCACCTTGTATTCCCAGGTGGTCTCCCATCCAAGTACTAACCAGGCCCAACACTGCTTAGCTTCAAAGATCAGATGAGATTGGGCGTATCCAGTGTGGTGTGGCTGTAGATGAGTAATGTAGTTTCTGTTTGAACTTTTCTTCTTCTAACTACTGGTTCATAAATGAATACATTTGAAAATGGAATGCATCAACAGAACGGTGTTGGCAGTATAAAAATATCTACAGCACCTTGTATTCCCAGGTGGTCTCCCATCCAAGTACTAACCAGGCCCAACACTGCTCAGCTTCTAAGATCAGATGAGATTGGGCGTATCCAGTGTGGCTTGGCTGTAGATGAACTTTGTGGTTTCTGTTAGAACTTTTCTACTTCTAACTACTGGTTCATAAATGAATACGTTTGAAAATGGAATGCATCAACTGAACGGTGTTGGCTGTATAAAATTATCTACAGCACCTTGTATTCCCAGGTGGTCTCCCATCCAAGTACTAACCAAGCCCAACACTGCTTAACCAAGCCCAACACTGCTTAGCTTCCAAGATCAGATGAGATTGGGCGTATCCAGTGTGGTGTGGCTGTAGATGAGCTTCGTGGTTTCTGTTAGAACTTTTCTTCTTCTAACTACTGGTTCATAAATGAATACGTTTGAAAATGGAATGCATTAACAGAACGGTGTTGGCAGTATAAAAATATCTACAGCACCTTGTATTCCCAGGTGGTCTCCCATCCAAGTACTAACCAGGCCCAACACTGCTTAGCTTCCAAGATCAGATGAGATTGGGCATATCCAGTGTGGTATGGCTGTAGAAGAGCTTCATGGTTTCTGTTAGTACTTTTCTACTTCTAACTACTGGTTCATAAATGAATATGTTTGAAAATGGAATGCATCAACAGAACGGTGTTGGTAGTATAAAAACATCTACAGCACCTTGTATTCCCAGGTGGTCTCCCATCCAAGTACTAACCAGGCCCAACACTGCTTAGCTTCCAAGATCAGATGAGATTGGGCATATCCAGTGTGGTGTGGCTGTAGAAGAGCTTTATGGTTTCTGTTAATACTTTTCTACTTCTAACTACTGGTTCATAAATGAATACGTTTGAAAATGGAATGCATCAACAGAACGGTGTTGGTAGTATAAAAATATCTACAGCACCTTGTATTCCCAGGTGGTCTCCCATCCAAGTACTAACCAGGCCCAACACTGCTTAGCTTCCAAGATCAGATGAGATTGGGCATATCCAGTGTGGTGTGGCTGTAGAAGAGCTTTATGGTTTCTGTTAGTACTTTTCTACTTCTAACTACTGGTTCATAAATGAATACGTTTGAAAATGGAATGCATCAACAGAACGGTGTTGGTAGTATAAAAATATCTACAGCACCTTGTATTCCCAGGTGGTCTCCCATCCAAGTACTAACCAGGCCCAACACTGCTTAGCTTCTAAGATCAGATGAGATTGGGCGTATCCAGTGTGGTGTGGCTGTAGATGAGCTTTATGGTTTCTGTTAGAACTTTTCTACTTCTAACTACTGGTTCATAAATGAATACGTTTGAAAATGGAATGCATCAACAGAACGGTGTAGGCAGTATAAAAATATCTACAGCACTTTGAATTCCCAGGTGGTCTCCCATCCAAGTACTAACCAGGCCCAACACTGCTTAGCTTCCAAGATCAGATGAGATTGGGCATATCCAGTGTGGTGTGGCTGTAGAAGAGCTTCATGGTTTCTGTTAGTACTTTTCTACTTCTAACTACTGGTTCATAAATGAATATGTTTGAAAATGGAATGCATCAATAGAACGGTGTTGGTAGTATAAAAATATCTACAGCACCTTGTATTCCCAGGTGGTCTCCCATCCAAGTACTAACCAGGCCCAACACTGCTTAGCTTCCAAGATCAGATGAGATTGGGCATATCCAGTGTGGTGTGGCTGTAGAAGAGCTTTATGGTTTCTGTTAATACTTTTCTACTTCTAACTACTGGTTCATAAATGAATACGTTTGAAAATGGAATGCATCAACAGAACGGTGTTGGTAGTATAAAAATATCTACAGCACCTTGTATTCCCAGGTGGTCTCCCATCCAAGTACTAACCAGGCCCAACACTGCTTAGCTTCCAAGATCAGATGAGATTGGGCATATCCAGCGTGGTGTGGCTGTAGAAAAGCTTTATGGTTTCTGTTAGTACTTTTCTACTTCTAACTACTGGTTCATAAATGAATACGTTTGAAAATGGAATGCATCAACAGAACGGTGTTGGTAGTATAAAAATATCTACAGCACCTTGTATTCCCAGGTGGTCTCCCATCCAAGTACTAACCAGGCCCAACACTGCTTAGCTTCTAAGATCAGATGAGATTGGGCGTATCCAGTGTGGTGTGGCTGTCGATGAGCTTTATGGTTTCTGTTAGAACTTTTCTACTTCTAACTACTGGTTCATAAATGAATACATTTGAAAATGGAATGCATCAACAGAACGGTGTTGTTAGTATAAAAATATCTACAGCACCTTGTATTCCCAGGTGGTCTCCCATCCAAGTACTAACCAGGCCCAACACTGCTTAGCTTCCAAGATCAGATGAGATTGGGCGTATCCAGTGTGGTGTGGCTGTAGATGAGCTTTGTGGTTTCTGTTTGAACTTTTCTTCTTCTAACTACTGGTTCATAAATGAATACATTTGAAAATGGAATGCATCAACAGAACGGTGTTGGCAGTATAAAAATATCTACAGCACCTTGTATTCCCAGGTGGTCTCCCATCCAAGTACTAACCAGGCCCAACACTGCTTAGCTTCCAAGATCAGATGAGATTGGGCGTATCCAGTATGGTGTGGCTGTAGATGATCTTTGTGGTTTCTGTTAGAACTTTTCTACTTCTAACTACTGGTTCATAAATGAATACATTTGAAAATCGAATGCATCAACAGAACGGTGTTGGCAGTATAAAA
>NC_086446.1:117518338-117520838 GCF_028390025.1 Pseudophryne corroboree | reverse complement strand
GCGTGGTGTGGCTGTAGATGAGCTTTGTGGTTTCTGTTTGAACTTTTCTACTTCTAACTACTGGTTCATAAATGAATACATTTGAAAATTGAATGCATCAACAGAACGGTGTTGGCAGTATAAAAATATCTACAGCACCTTGTATTCCCAGGTGGTCTCCCATCCAAGTACTAACCAGGCCCAACACTGCTTAGCTTCCAAGATCAGATGAGATTGGGCGTATCCAGTGTGGTGTGGCTGTAGATGAGCTTTGTTGTTTCTGTTAGAACTTTTCTACTTCTAACTACTGGTTCATAAATGAATACGTTTGAAAATGGAATGCATCAACAGAACGGTGTTGGCAGTATAAAAATATCTACAGCACCTTGTATTCCCAGGTGGTCTCCCATCCAAGTAATGACCAGGCCCAACACTGCTTAGCTTCCAAGATCAGATGAGATTGAGAGTATCCAGTGTGGTGTGGCTGTAGATGAACTTTGTGGTTTCTGTTAGAACTTTTCTACTTCTAACTACTGGTTCATAAATGAATACATTTGAAAATTGAATGCATCAACAGAACGGTGTTGGCAGTATAAAAATATCTACAGCACCTTGTATTCCCAGGTGGTCTCCCATCCAAGTACTAACCAGGCCAACACTGCTTAGCTTCCAAGATCAGATGAGATTAGGCGTATCCAGTGTGGTGTGGCTGTAGATGAGCTTTGTGGTTTCTGTTAGAACTTTTCTACTTCTAACTACTGGTTCATAAATGAATATGTTTGAAAATGGAATGCATCAACAGAACGGTGTTGGCAGTATAAAAATATCTACAGCACCTTGTATTCCCAGGTGGTCTCCCATCCAAGTACTTACTAGGCCCAACACTGCTTAGCTTCCAAGATCAGATGAGATTGGGCGTATCCAGTGTGGTGTGGCTGTAGATGAGCTTTATGGTTTCTGTTAGAACTTTTTTACTTCTAACTACTGGTTCATAAATGAATACATTTGAAAATTGAATGCATCAACAGAACGGTGTTGGCAGTATAAAAATATCTACAGCACCTTGTATTCCCAGGTGGTCTCCCATCCAAGTACTGACCAGGCCCAAAACTGCTTAGCTTCCAAGATCAGATGAGATTGGGCGTATCCAGTGTGGTGTGGCTGTAGATGAGCTTTATGGTTTCTGTTAGAACATTTCTACTTCTAACTACTGGTTCATAAATGAATTCGTTTGAAAATGGAATGCATCAACAAAACAGTGTTGGCAGTATAAAAATATCTACAGCACCTTGTATTCCCAGGTGGTCTCCCATCCAAGTACTAACCAGGCCCAACACTGCTTAGCTTCCAAGATCAGATGAGATTGGGCGTATCCAGTGTGGTGTGGCTGTAGATGGGCTTTGTGGTTTCTGTTTGAACTTTTCTACTTCTAACTACTGGTTCATAAATGAATACGTTTGAAAATGGAATGCATCAACAGAACGGTGTTGGCAGTATAAAAATATCCACAGCACCTTGTATTCCCAGGTGGTCTCCCATCCAAGTACTAACCAGGCCCAACACTGCTTAGCTTCCAAGATCAGATGAGATTGGACGTATCCAGTACGGTGTAGCTGTAGATCAAGTTTTTGGTTTCTGTTAGAACTTTTCTACTTCTAACTACTGGTTCATAAATGAATACGTTTTAAAATGGAATGCATCAACAGAACGGTGTTGGCAGTATAAAATTATCTACAGCACCTTGTATTCCCAGATGGTCTCCCATCCAAGTACTAACCAGGCCCAACACTGCTTAGATTCCAAGATCAGATGAGATTGGGCGTATCCAGTGTGGTGTGGCTTTAGAAGAGCTTTATGGTTTCTGTTAGTACTTTTCTACTTCTAACTACTGGTTCATAAATGAATACGTTTGAAAATGGAATGCATCAACAGAACGGTGTTGGTAGTATAAAAATATCTACAGCACCTTGTATTCCCAGGTAGTCTCCCATCCAAGTACTAACCAGGCCCAACACTGCTTAGCTTCTAAGATCAGATGAGATTGGGCATATCCAGTGTGGTGTGGCTGTAGATGAGCTTTATGGTTTCTGTTAGAACTTTTCTACTTCTAACTACTGGTTCATAAATGAATACGTTTGAAAATGGAATGCATCAACAGAACGGTGTTGTTAGTATAAAAATATCTACAGCACCTTGTATTCCCAGGTGGTCTCCCTTCCAAGTACTAACCAGGCCCAACACTGCTTAGCTTCCAAGCCCAGATGAGATTGGGTGTATCCAGTGTGGTGTGGCTGTAACTGAGCTTTGTGGTTTCTGTTAGAACTTTTCTACTTCTAACTACTGGTTCATAAATGAATACGTTTGAAAATGGAATGCATCAACAGAACGGTGTTGGCAGTATAAAAATATCTACAGCACCTTGTATTCCCAGGTGGTCTCCCATCCAAGTACTAACCAAGCCCAACACTGCTTAGCTTCCAAGATCAGATGAGATTGGGCGTATCCAGTGTGGTGTGGCTGT
>NC_086446.1:117505838-117515838 GCF_028390025.1 Pseudophryne corroboree | reverse complement strand
TTTCTGTTAGAACTTTTCTACTTCTAACTACTGGTTCATAAATGAATACGTTTTAAAATGGAATGCATCAACAGAACGGTGTTGGCAGTATAAAATTATCTACAGCACCTTGTATTCCCAGATGGTCTCCCATCCAAGTACTAACCAGGCCCAACACTGCTTAGATTCCAAGATCAGATGAGATTGGGCGTATCCAGTGTGGTGTGGCTTTAGAAGAGCTTTATGGTTTCTGTTAGTACTTTTCTACTTCTAACTACTGGTTCATAAATGAATACGTTTGAAAATGGAATGCATCAACAGAACGGTGTTGGTAGTATAAAAATATCTACAGCACCTTGTATTCCCAGGTAGTCTCCCATCCAAGTACTAACCAGGCCCAACACTGCTTAGCTTCTAAGATCAGATGAGATTGGGCATATCCAGTGTGGTGTGGCTGTAGATGAGCTTTATGGTTTCTGTTAGAACTTTTCTACTTCTAACTACTGGTTCATAAATGAATACGTTTGAAAATGGAATGCATCAACAGAACGGTGTTGTTAGTATAAAAATATCTACAGCACCTTGTATTCCCAGGTGGTCTCCCTTCCAAGTACTAACCAGGCCCAACACTGCTTAGCTTCCAAGCCCAGATGAGATTGGGTGTATCCAGTGTGGTGTGGCTGTAACTGAGCTTTGTGGTTTCTGTTAGAACTTTTCTACTTCTAACTACTGGTTCATAAATGAATACGTTTGAAAATGGAATGCATCAACAGAACGGTGTTGGCAGTATAAAAATATCTACAGCACCTTGTATTCCCAGGTGGTCTCCCATCCAAGTACTAACCAAGCCCAACACTGCTTAGCTTCCAAGATCAGATGAGATTGGGCGTATCCAGTGTGGTGTGGCTGTAGATGAGCTTTGTGGTTTCTGTTTGAACTTTTCTTCTTCTAACTACTGGTTCATAAATGAATACATTTGAAAATTGAATACATCAACAGATTGGTGTTGGCAGTATAAAAATATCTACAGCACCTTGTATTCCCAGGTGGTCTCCCATCCAAGTACTAACCAGGCCCAACACTGCTTAGCTTCCAAGATCAGATGAGATTGGGTGTATCCAGTATGGTGTGGCTGTAGATGAGCTTTGTGGTTTCTGTTTGAACTTTTCTACTTCTAACTACTGGTTCATAAATGAATACGTTTGAAAATGGAATGCATCAACAGAACGGTGTTGGCAGTATAAAAATATCCACAGCAACTTGTATTCCCAGGTGGTCTCCCATCCAAGTACTAACCAGGCCCAACACTGCTTAGCTTCCAAGATCAGATGAGATTGGACGTATCCAGTGTGGTGTGGCTGTAGATAAACTTTTTGGTTTCTGTTAGAACTTTTCTACTTCTAACTACTCGTTCATAAATGAATACGTTTGAAAATGGAATGCATCAACAGAACGGTGTTGGCAGTATAAAAATATCTACAGCACCTTGTATTCCCAGGTGGTCTCCCATCCAAGTACTAACCAGGCCCAACACTGCGTAGCTTCCAAGATCAGATGAGATTGGGCGTATCCAGTGTGCTGTGGCTGTAGATGAGCTTTGTGGTTTCTGTTAGAACTTTTCTACTTCTAACTACTGGTTCATAAATGAATAAGTTTGAAAATGGAATGCATCAACAGAACGGTGTTGGCAGTATAAAAATATCTACAGCACCTTGTATTCCCAGGTGGTCTCCCATCCAAGTACTAACCAGGCACAACACTGCTTAGCTTCCAAGATCAGATGAGATTGGGCGTATCCAGCGTGGTGTGGCTGTAGATGAGCTTTGTGGTTTCTGTTTGAACTTTTCTACTTCTAACTACTGGTTCATAAATGAATACATTTGAAAATTGAATGCATCAACAGAACGGTGTTGGCAGTATAAAAATATCTACAGCACCTTGTATTCCCAGGTGGTCTCCCATCCAAGTACTAACCAGGCCCAACACTGCTTAGCTTCCAAGATCAGATGAGATTGGGCGTATCCAGTGTGGTGTGGCTGTAGATGAGCTTTGTTGTTTCTGTTAGAACTTTTCTACTTCTAACTACTGGTTCATAAATGAATACGTTTGAAAATGGAATGCATCAACAGAACGGTGTTGGCAGTATAAAAATATCTACAGCACCTTGTATTCCCAGGTGGTCTCCCATCCAAGTACTAACCAGGCCCAACACTGCTTAGCTTCCAAGATCAGATGAGATTGGGCGTATCCAGTGTGGTGTGGCTGTAGATGAACTTTGTGGTTTCTGTTAGAACTTTTCTACTTCTAACTACTGGTTCATAAATGAATACATTTGAAAATTGAATGCATCAACAGAACGGTGTTGGCAGTATAAAAATATCTACAGCACCTTGTATTCCCAGGTGGTCTCCCATCCAAGTACTAACCAGGCCAACACTGCTTAGCTTCCAAGATCAGATGAGATTAGGCGTATCCAGTGTGGTGTGGCTGTAGATGAGCTTTGTGGTTTCTGTTAGAACTTTTCTACTTCTAACTACTGGTTCATAAATGAATATGTTTGAAAATGGAATGCATCAACAGAACGTTGTTGGCAGTATAAAAATATCTACAGCACCTTGTATTCCCAGGTGGTCTCCCATCCAAGTAATTACTAGGCCCAACACTGCTTAGCTTCCAAGATCAGATGAGATTGGGCGTATCCAGTGTGGTGTGGCTGTAGATGAGCTTTGTGGTTTCTGTTTGAACTTTTCTACTTCTAACTACTGGTTCATAAATGAATACGTTTGAAAATGGAATGCATCAACAGAACGGTGTTGGCAGTATAAAATTATCTACAGCACCTTGTATTCCCAGATGGTCTCCCATCCAAGTACTAACCAGGCCCAACACTGCTTAGCTTCCAAGATCAGATGAGATTGGACGTATCCAGTGTGGTGTAGCTGTAGATCAACTTTTTGGTTTCTGTTAGAACTTTTCTACTTCTAACTACTGGTTCATAAATGAATACGTTTTAAAATGGAATGCATCAACAGAACGGTGTTGGCAGTATAAAATTATCTACAGCACCTTGTATTCCCAGATGGTCTCCCATCCAAGTACTAACCAGGCCCAACACTGCTTAGATTCCAAGATCAGATGAGATTGGGCGTATCCAGTGTAGTGTGGCTGTAGATGAACTTTGTGGTTTCTGTTAGAACTTTTCTACTTCTAACTACTGGTTCATAAATGAATACATTTGAAAATTGAATGCATCAACAGAACGGTGTTGGCAGTATAAAAATATCTACAGCACCTTGTATTCCCAGGTGGTCTCCCATCCAAGTACTAACCAGGCCAACACTGCTTAGCTTCCAAGATCAGATGAGATTAGGCGTATCCAGTGTGGTGTGGCTGTAGATGAGCTTTGTGGTTTCTGTTAGAACTTTTCTACTTCTAAGTACTGGTTCATAAATGAATATGTTTGAAAATGGAATGCATCAACAGAACGGTGTTGGCAGTATAAAAATATCTACAGCACCTTGTATTCCCAGGTGGTCTCCCATCCAAGTACTAACTAGGCCCAACACTGCTTAGCTTCCAAGATCAGATGAGATTGGGCGTATCCAGTGTGGTGTGCCTGTAGATGAACTTTGTGGTTTCTGTTAGAACTTTTCTACTTCTAACTACTGGTTCATAAATGAATACGTTTGAAAATGGAATGCATCAACAGAACGGTGTTGGCTGTATAAAATTATCTACAGCACCTTGTATCCCCAGGTGGTCTCCCATCCAAGTACTAACCAAGCCCAACACTGCTTAGCTTCCAAGATCAGATGAGATTGGGCATATCCAATGCGGTGTGGCTGTAGATGAGCTTTATGGTTTCTGTTAGAACTTTTCTACTTCTAACTACTGGTTCATAAATGAATTCGTTTGAAAATGGAATGCATCAACAGAACAGTGTTGGCAGTATAAAAATATCTACAGCACCTTGTATTCCCAGGTGGTCTCCCATCCAAGTACTAACCAGGCCCAACACTGCTTAGCTTCCAAGATCAGATGAGATTGGGCGTATCCAGTGTGGTGTGGCTGTAGATGAGCTTTGTGGTTTCTGTTTGAACTTTTCTACTTCTAACTACTGGTTCATAAATGAATACGTTTGAAAATGGAATGCATCAACAGAACGGTGTTGGCAGTATAAAAATATCCACAGCACCTTGTATTCCCAGGTGGTCTCCCATCCAAGTACTAACCAGGCCCAACACTGCTTAACTTCCAAGATCAGATGAGATTGGACGTATCCAGTGTGGTGTAGCTGTAATTAAACTTTTTGGTTTCTGTTAGAACTTTTTTACTTCTAACTACTGGTTCATAAATGAATACGTTTTAAAATGGAATGCATCAACAGAACGGTGTTGGCAGTATAAAATTATCTACAGCACCTTGTATTCCCAGATGTTCTCCCATCCAAGTACTAACCAGCCCCAACACTGCTTAGCTTCCAAGATCAGATGAGATTGGGCGTATCCAGTGTGGTGTGGCTGTAGATGAGCTTTGTGGTTTCTATTTGAACTTTTCTACTTCTAACTACTGGTTCATAAATGAATAAATTTGAAAATTGAATGCATCAACAGAACGGTGTTGGCAGTATAAAAATATCTACAGCACCTTATATTCCCAGGTGGTCTCCCATCCAAGTACTAACCATGCCCAACACTGCTTAGCTTCCAAGATCAGATGAGATTGGGCGTATCCAGTGTGGTGTGGCTGTAGATGAGCTTTGTGGTTTCTGTTAGAACTTTTCTACTTCTAACTACTGGTTCATAAATGAATACATTTGAAAATTGAATGCATCAACAGAACGGTGTTGGCAGTATAAAAATATCTACAGCACCTTGTATTCCCAGGTGGTCTCCCATCCAAGTACTAACCAGGCCAACACTGCTTAGCTTCCAAGATCAGATGAGATTGGTCATATCCAGTGTGGTGTGGCTGTAGATGAGCTTTGTGGTTTCTGTTAGAACTTTTCTACTTCTAACTACTGGTTCATAAATGAATATGTTTGAAAATGGAATGCATCAACAGAACGGTGTTGGCAGTATAAAAATATCTACAGCACCTTGTATTCCCAGGTGGTCTCCCATCCAAGTACTAACTAGGCCCAACACTGCTTAGCTTCCAAGATCCGATGAGATTGGGCGTATCCAGTGTGGTGTGCCTGTAGATGAACTTTGTGGTTTCTGTTAGAACTTTTCTACTTCTAACTACTGGTTCATAAATGAATACGTTTGAAAATGGAATGCATCAACAGAACGGTGTTGGCAGTATAAAATTATCTACAGCACCTTGTATCCCCAGGTGGTCTCCCATCCAAGTACTAACCAAGCCCAACACTGCTTAGCTTCCAAGATCAGATAAGATTGGGCGTATCCAATGCGGTGTGGCTGTAGATGAGCTTTATGGTTTCTGTTAGAACTTTTCTACTTCTAACTACTGGTTCATAAATGAATTCGTTTGAAAATGGAATGCATCAACAGAACAGTGTTGGCAGTATAAAAATATCTACAGCACCTTGTATTCCCAGGTGGTCTCCCATCCAAGTACTAACCAGGCCCAACACTGCTTAGCTTCCAAGATCAGATGAGATTGGGCGTATCCAGTGTGGTGTGGCTGTAGATGAGCTTTGTGGTTTCTGTTTGAACTTTTCTACTTCTAACTACTGGTTCATAAATGAATACGTTTGAAAATGGAATGCATCAACAGAACGGTGTTGGCAGTATAAAAATATCCACAGCACCTTGTATTCCCAGGTGGTCTCCCATCCAAGTACTAACCAGGCCCAACACTGCTTAACTTCCAAGATCAGATGAGATTGGACGTATCCAGTGTGGTGTAGCTGTAGATAAACTTTTTGGTTTCTGTTAGAACTTTTCTACTTCTAACTACTGGTTCATAAATGAATACGTTTTAAAATGGAATGCATCAACAGAACGGTGTTGGCAGTATAAAATTATCTACAGCACCTTGTATTCCCAGATGTTCTCCCATCCAAGTACTAACCAGCCCCAACACTGCTTAGCTTCCAAGATCAGATGAGATTGGGCGTATCCAGTGTGATGTGGCTGTAGATGAGCTTTGTAGTTTCTATTTGAACTTTTCTACTTCTAACTACTGGTTCATAAATGAATAAATTTGAAAATTGAATGCATCAAAAGAACGGTGTTGGCAGTATAAAAATATCTACAGCACCTTATATTCCCAGGTGGTCTCCCATCCAAGTACTAACCAGGCCCAACACTGCTTAGCTTCCAAGATCAGATGAGATTGGGCGTATCCAGTGTGGTGTGGCTGTAGATGAGCTTTGTGGTTTCTGTTAGAACTTTTCTACTTCTAACTACTGGTTCATAAATGAATACATTTGAAAATTGAATGCATCAACAGAACGGTGTTGGCAGTATAAAAATATCTACAGCACCTTGTATTCCCAGGTGGTCTCCCATCCAAGTACTAACCAGGCCAACACTGCTTAGCTTCCAAGATCAGATGAGATTGGGCATATCCAGTGTGGTGTGGCTGTAGATGAGCTTTGTGGTTTCTGTTAGAACTTTTCTACTTCTAACTACTGGTTCATAAATGAATATGTTTGAAAATGGAATGCATCAACAGAACGGTGTTGGCAGTAAAAAAATATCTACAGCACCTTGTATTCCCAGGTGGTCTCCCATCCAAGTACTAACGAGGCCCAACACTGCTTAGCTTCCAAGATCAGATGAGATTGGGCGTATCCAGTGTGGTGTGGCTGTAGATGAACTTTGTGGTTTCTGTTAGAACTTTTCTACTTCTAACTACTGGTTCATAAATGAATACGTTTGAAAATGGAATGCATCAACAGAACGGTGTTGGCTGTATAAAATTATCTACAGCACCTTGTATTCCCAGGTGGTCTCCCATCCAAGTATTAACCAAGCCCAACACTGCTTAGCTTCCAAGATCAGATGAGATTGGGCGTATCCAGTGTGGTGTGGCTGTAGATGAGCTTTATGGTTTCTGTTAGAACTTTTCTACTTCTAACTACTGGTTCATAAATGAATTCGTTTGAAAATGGAATGCATCAACAGAACAGTGTTGGCAGTATAAAAATATCTACAGCACCTTGTATTCCCAGGTGGTCTCCCATCCAAGTACTAACCAGGCCCAACACTGCTTAGCTTCCAAGATCAGATGAGATTGGGCGTATCCAGTGTGGTGTGGCTGTAGATGAGCTTTGTAGTTTCTGTTTGAACTTTTCTACTTCTAACTACTGGTTCATAAATGAATACGTTTGAAAATGGAATGCATCAACAGAACGGTGTTGGCAGTATAAAAATATCCACAGCACCTTGTATTCCCAGGTGGTCTCCCATCCAAGTACTAACCAGGTCCAACACTGCTTAGTTTCCAAGATCAGATGAGATTGGGCGTATCCAGTGTGGTGTGGCTGTAGATGAGCTTTATGGTTTCTATTTGAACTTTTCTACTTCTAACTACTGGTTCATAAATGAATACATTTGAAAATTGAATGCATCAACAGAACGGTGTTGGCAGTATAAAAATATCTACAGCACCTTATATTCCCAGGTGGTCTCCTATCCAAGTACTAACCAGGCCCAACACTGCTTAGCTTCCAAGATCAGATGAGATTGGGCGTATCCAGTGTGGTGTGGCTGTAGATGAGCTTTGTGGTTTCTGTTAGAACTTTTCTACTTCTAACTACTGGTTCATAAATGAATACGTTTGAAAATGGAATGCATCAACAGAACGTTGTTGGCAGTATAAAAATATCTACAGCACCTTGAATTCCCAGGTGGTCTCCCATCCAAGTACTAACCAGGCCCAACACTGCTTAGCTTCCAAGATCAGATGAGTTTGGGCGTATCCAGTGTGGTGTGGCTGTAGATGAACTTTGTGGTTTCTGTTAGAACTTTTCTACTTCTAACTACTGGTTCATAAATGAATACGTTTGAAAATGGAATGCATCAACAGAACGGTGTTGGCAGTATAAAATTATCTACAGCACCTTGTATTCCCAGGTGGTCTCCCATCCAAGTACTAACCAGGCCCAACACTGCTTAGCTTCCAAGATCAGATGAGATTGGGCGTATCCAGTGTTGTGTTGCTATAGATGAACTTTCTGGTTTCTGTTAGAACTTTTCTACTTCTAACTACTGGTTCATAAATGAATACGTTTTAAAATGGAATGCATCAACAGAACGGTGTTGGCAGTATAAAAATATCTACAGCACCTTGTATTCCGAGGTGGTCTCCCATCCAAGTACTAACCAGGCCCAACACTGCTTAGCTTCCAAGATCAGATGAGATTGGGCGTATCCAGTGTGGTGTGGCTGTAGATTAGCTTTGTGGTTTCTGTTAGAACTTTTCTACTTCTAACTACTGGTTCATAAATGAATACGTTTTAAAATGGAATGCATCAACAGAACGGTGTTGGCAGTATAATAATATCTACAGCACCTTGTATTCCCAGGTGGTCTCCCATCCAAGTACTAACCAGGCCCAACACTGCTTAGCTTCCAAGATCAGATGAGATTGGGCGTATCCAGTGTGTTGTTGCTATAGATGAACTTTCTGGTTTCTGTTAGAACTTTTCTACTTCTAACTACTGGTTCATAAATGAATACGTTTTAAAATGGAATGCATCAACAGAACGGTGTTGGCAGTATAAAAATATCTACAGCACCTTATATTCCGAGGTGGTCTCCCATCCAAGTACTAACCAGGCCCAACACTGCTTAGCTTCCAAGATCAGATGAGATTGGGCGTATCCAGTGTGGTGTGGCTGTAGATGAGCTTTGTGGTTTCTGTTAGAACTTTTCTACTTCTAACTACTGTTTCATAAATGAATACGTTTGAAAATGGAATGCCTCAACAGAACGGTGTTGGTAGTATAAAAATATCTACAGCACCTTGTATTCCCAGGTGGTCTCCCATCCAAGTACTAACCAGGCCCAACACTGCTTAGCTTCTAAGATCAGATGAGATTGGGCGTATCCAGTGTGGTGTGGCTGTAGATGAGCTTTGTGGTTTCTGTTAGAACTTTTCTACTTCTAACTACTGGTTCATAAATGAATACGTTTGAAAATGGAATGCATCAACAGAACGGTGTTGGCAGTATAAAAATATCTACAGCACCTTGTATACCCAGGTGGTCTCCCATCCAAGTACTAACCAGGCCCAACACTGCTTAGCTTCCAAGATCAGATGAGATTGGGCGTATCCAGTGTGGTGTTGCTGTAGATGAGCTTTCTGGTTTCTGTTAGAACTTTTCTACTTCTAACTACTGGTTCATAAATGAATACGTTTTAAAATGGAATGCATCAACAGAACGGTGTTGGCAGTATAAAAATATCTACAGCACCTTGTATTCCGAGGTGGTATCCCATCCAAGTACTAACCAGGCCCAACACTGCTTAGCTTCCAAGATCAGATGAGATTGGGCGTATCCAGTGTGGTGTGGCTGTAGATGAGCTTTGTGGTTTCTGTTAAAACTTTTCTACTTCTAACTACTGGTTCATAAATGAATACGTTTGAAAATGGAATGCATCAACAGAACGGTGTTGGCAGTATAAAAATATCTACAGCACCTTGTATTCCCAGGTGGTCTCCCATCCAAGTACTAACCAGGCCCAACACTGCTTAGCTTCCAAGATCAGATGAGATTGGGCGTACCCAGTGTGGTGTGGCTGTAGATGAGCTTTGTGGTTTCTGTTAGAACTTTTCTACTTCTAACTACTGGTTCATAAATGAATACGTTTGAAAATGGAATGCATCAACAGAACGGTGTTGGCAGTATAAAATTATCTACAGCACCTTGTATTCCCAGGTGGTCTCCCATCCAAGTACTAACCAGGCCCAACACTGCTTAGCTTCCAAGAACAGATGAGTTTGGGCGTATCCAGTGTGGTGTGGCTGTAGATGAACTTTGTGGTTTCTGTTAGAACTTTTCTACTTCTAACTACTGGTTCATAAATGAATACGTTTGAAAATG
>NC_086446.1:117495838-117500838 GCF_028390025.1 Pseudophryne corroboree | reverse complement strand
TATAAAAATACCTACAGCACCTTGTATTCCCAGGTGGTCTCCCATCCAAGTACTAACCAGGCCCAACACTGCTTAGCTTCCAAGATCAGATGAGATTGGGCGTATCCAGTGTGCTGTGGCTGAAGATGAGCTTTGTGGTTTCTGTTAGAACATTTCTACTTCTAACTACTGGTTCATAAATGAATACGTTTGAAAATGGAATGCATCAACAGAACGGTGTTGGCAGTATAAAAATATCTACAGCACCTTGTATTCCCAGGTGGTCTCCCATCCAAGTACTAACCAGGCCCAACACTGCTTAGCTTCCAAGATCAGATGAGATTGGGCGTATCCAGTGTGGTGTTGCTGTAGATGAACTTTCTGGTTTCTGTTAGAACTTTTCTACTTCTAACTACTGGTTCATAAATGAATACGTTTGAAAATGGAATGCATCAACAGAACGGTGTTGGCAGTATAAAAATACCTACAGCACCTTGTATTCCCAGGTGGTCTCCCATCCAAGTACTAACCAGGCCCAACACTGCTTAGCTTCCAAGATCAGATGAGATTGGGCGTATCCAGTGTGGTGTGGCTGAAGATGAGCTTGGTGGTTTCTGTTAGAACATTTCTACTTCTAACTACTGGTTCATAAATGAATACGTTTGAAAATGGAATGCATCAACAGAACGGTGTTGGCAGTATAAAAATATCTACAGCACCTTGTATTCCCAGGTGGTCTCCCATCCAAGTACTAACCAGGCCCAACACTGCTTAGCTTCCAAGATCAGATGAGATTGGGCGTATCCAGTGTGGTGTTGCTGTAGATGAACTTTCTGGTTTCTGTTAGAACTTTTCTACTTCTAACTACTGGTTCATAAATGAATACGTTTTAAAATGGAATGCATCAACAGAACGGTGTTGGCAGTATAAAAATATCTACAGCACCTTGTATTCCCAGGTGGTCTCCCATCCAAGTACTAACCAGGCCCAACACTGCTTAGCTTCCAAGATCAGATGAGATTGGGCGTATCCAGTGTGGTGTGGCTGTAGATGAGCTTTGTGGTTTCTGTTAGAACTTTTCTACTTCTAACTACTGGTTCATAAATGAATACGTTTTAAAATGGAATGCATCAACAGAACGGTGTTGGCAGTATAAAAATATCTACAGCACCTTGTATTCCCAGGTGGTCTCCCATCCAAGTACTAACCAGGCCCAACACTGCTTAGCTTCCAAGATCAGATGAGATTGGGCGTATCCAGTGTGGTGTTGCTATAGATGAACTTACTGGTTTCTGTTAGAACTTTTCTACTTCTAACTACTGGTTCATAAATGAATACGTTTTAAAATGGAATGCATCAACAGAACGGTGTTGGCAGTATAAAAATATCTACAGCACCTTGTATTCCGAGGTGGTCTCCCATCCAAGTACTAACCAGGCCCAACACTGCTAAGCTTCCAAGATCAGATGAGATTGGACGTATCCAGTGTGGTGTGGCTGTAGATGAACTTTTTGGTTTCTGTTAGAACTTTTCTACTTCTAACTACTGGTTCATAAATGAATACGTTTTAAAAAGGAATGCATCAACAGAACGGTGTTGGCAGTATAAAATTATCTACAGCACCTTGTATTCCCAGGTGGTCTCCCATCCAAGTACTAACCAGGCCCAACACTGCTTAGCTTCCAAGATCAGATGAGATTGGGCGTATCCAGTGTGGTGTGGCTGTAGATGAGCTTTGTGGTTTCTGTTAGAACTTTTCTACTTCTAACTACTGGTTCATAAATGAATACGTTTGAAAATGGAATGCATCAACAGAACGGTGTTGGCAGTATAAAAATATCTACAGCACCTTGTATTCCCAGGTGGTCTCCCATCCAAGTACTAACCAGGCCCAACACTGCTTAGCTTCCAAGATCAGATGAGATTGGGCGTACCCAGTGTGGTGTGGCTGTAGATGAGCTTTGTGGTTTCTGTTAGAACTTTTCTACTTCTAACTACTGGTTCATAAATGAATACGTTTGAAAATGGAATGCATCAACAGAACGGTGTTGGCAGTATAAAAATACCTACAGCACCTTGTATTCCCAGGTGGTCTCCCATCCAAGTACTAACCAGGCCCAACACTGCTTAGCTTCCAAGATCAGATGAGATTGGGCGTATCCAGTGTGGTGTGGCTGTAGATGAGCTTTGTGGTTTCTGTTAGAACATTTCTACTTCTAACTACTGGTTCATAAATGAATACGTTTGAAAATGGAATGCATCAACAGAACGGTGTTGGCAGTATAAAAATATCTACAGCACCTTGTATTCCCAGGTGGTCTCCCATCCAAGTACTAACCAGGCCCAACACTGCTAAGCTTCCAAGATCAGATGAGATTGAACGTATCCAGTGTGGTGTGGCTGTAGATGAACTTTTTGGTTTCTGTTAGAATTTTTCTACTTCTAACTACTGGTTCATAAATGAATACGTTTGAAAATGGAATGCATCAACAGAACGGTGTTGGCAGTATAAAAATATCTACAGCACCTTGTATTCCCAGGTGGTCTCCCATCCAAGTACTAACCAGGCCCAACACTGCTTAGCTTCCAAGATCAGATGAGATTGGGCGTATCCAGTGTGGTGTTGCTATAGATGAACTTACTGGTTTCTGTTAGAACTTTTCTACTTCTAACTACTGGTTCATAAATGAATACGTTTTAAAATGGAATGCATCAACAGAACGGTGTTGGCAGTATAAAAATATCTACAGCACCTTGTATTCCGAGGTGGTCTCCCATCCAAGTACTAACCAGGCCCAACACTGCTAAGCTTCCAAGATCAGATGAGATTGGACGTATCCAGTGTGGTGTGGCTGTAGATGAACTTTTTGGTTTCTGTTAGAACTTTTCTACTTCTAACTACTGGTTCATAAATGAATACGTTTTAAAAAGGAATGCATCAACAGAACGGTGTTGGCAGTATAAAATTATCTACAGCACCTTGTATTCCCAGGTGGTCTCCCATCCAAGTACTAACCAGGCCCAACACTGCTTAGCTTCCAAGATCAGATGAGATTGGGCGTATCCAGTGTGGTGTGGCTGTAGATGAGCTTTGTGGTTTCTGTTAGAACTTTTCTACTTCTAACTACTGGTTCATAAATGAATACGTTTGAAAATGGAATGCATCAACAGAACGGTGTTGGCAGTATAAAAATATCTACAGCACCTTGTATTCCCAGGTGGTCTCCCATCCAAGTACTAACCAGACCCAACACTGCTTAGCTTCCAAGATCAGATGAGATTGGGCGTACCCAGTGTGGTGTGGCTGTAGATGAGCTTTGTGGTTTCTGTTAGAACTTTTCTACTTCTAACTACTGGTTCATAAATGAATACGTTTGAAAATGGAATGCATCAACAGAACGGTGTTGGCAGTATAAAAATACCTACAGCACCTTGTATTCCCAGGTGGTCTCCCATCCAAGTACTAACCAGGCCCAACACTGCTTAGCTTCCAAGATCAGATGAGATTGGGCGTATCCAGTGTGGTGTGGCTGTAGATGAGCTTTGTGGTTTCTGTTAGAACATTTCTACTTCTAACTACTGGTTCATAAATGAATACGTTTGAAAATGGAATGCATCAACAGAACGGTGTTGGCAGTATAAAAATATCTACAGCACCTTGTATTCCCAGGTGGTCTCCCATCCAAGTACTAACCAGGCCCAACACTGCTAAGCTTCCAAGATCAGATGAGATTGAACGTATCCAGTGTGGTGTGGCTGTAGATGAACTTTTTGGTTTCTGTTAGAATTTTTCTACTTCTAACTACTGGTTCATAAATGAATACGTTTTAAAATGGAATGCATCAACAGAACGGTGTTGGCAGTATAAAATTATCTACAGCACCTTGTATTCCCAGGTGGTCTCCCATCCAAGTACTAACCAGGCCCAACACTGCTTAGCTTTCAAGATCAGATGAGATTGGGCGTATCCAGTGTGGTGTGGCTGTAGATGAGCTTTGTGGTTTCTGTTAGAACTTTTCTACTTCTAACTACTGGTTCATAAATGAATACGTTTGAAAATGGAATGCATCAACAGAACGGTGTTGGCAGTATAAAAATATCTACAGCACCTTGTATTCCCAGGTGGTCTCCCATCCAAGTACTAACCAGGCCCAACACTGCTTAGCTTTCAAGATCAGATGAGATTGGGCGTACCCAGTGTGGTGTGGCTGTAGATAAACTTTGTGGTTTCTGTTAGAACTTTTCTACTTCTAACTACTGGTTCATAAATGAATACGTTTGAAAATGGAATGCATCAACAGAACGGTGTTGGCAGTATAAAAATATCTACAGCACCTTGTATTCCCAGGTGGTCTCCCATCCAAGTACTAACCAGGCCAACACTGCTTAGCTTCCAAGATCAGATGAGATTGGGCGTATCCAGTGTGGTGTGGCTGTAGATGAGCTTTGTGGTTTCTGTTAGAACTTTTCTACTTCTAACTACTGGTTCATAAATGAATACGTTTGAAAATGGAATGCATCAACAGAACGGTGTTGGCAGTATAAAAATATCTACAGCACCTTGTATTCCCAGGTGGTCTCCCATCCAAGTACTAACCAGGCCAACACTGCTTAGCTTCCAAGATCAGATGAGATTGGGCGTATCCAGTGTGGTGTGGCTGTAGATGAGCTTTGTGGTTTCTGTTAGAACTTTTCTACTTCTAACTACTGGTTCATAAATGAATACGTTTGAAAATGGAATGCATCAACAGAACGGTGTTGGCAGTATAAAAATATCTACAGCACCTTGTATTCCCAGGTGGTCTCCCATCCAAGTACTAACCAGGCCCAACACTGCTTAGCTTCCAAGATCAGATGAGATTGGGCGTATCCAGTGTGGTGTTGCTGTAGATGAACTTTCTGGTTTCTGTTAGAACTTTTCTACTTCTAACTACTGGTTCATAAATGAATACGTTTTAAAATGGAATGCATCAACAGAATGGTGTTGGCAGTATAAAAATATCTACAGCACCTTGTATTCC
>NC_086446.1:117480838-117485838 GCF_028390025.1 Pseudophryne corroboree | reverse complement strand
ATGAGATTGGGCGTATCCAGTGTGGTGTGGCTGTAGATGAGCTTTATGGTTTCTATTAGAACTTTTTTACTTCTAACTACTGGTTCATAAATGAATACATTTGAAAATTGAATGCATCAACAGAACGGTGTTGGCAGTATAAAAATATCTACAGCACCTTGTATTCCCAGGTGGTCTCCCATCCAAGTACTGACCAGGCCCAAAACTGCTTAGCTTCCAAGATCAGATGAGATTGGGCGTATCCAGTGTGGTGTGGCTGTAGATGAGCTTTATGGTTTCTGTTAGAACTTTTCTACTTCTAACTACTGGTTCATAAATGAATTCGTTTGAAAATGGAATGCATCAACAGAACAGTGTTGGCAGTATAAAAATATCTACAGCACCTTGTATTCCCAGGTGGTCTCCCATCCAAGTACTAACCAGGCCCAACACTGCTTAGCTTCCAAGATCAGATGAGATTGGGCGTATCCAGTGTGGTGTGGCTGTAGATGAGCTTTGTGGTTTCTGTTTGAACTTTTCTACTTCTAACTACTGGTTCATAAATGAATACGTTTGAAAATGGAATGCATCAACAGAACCGTGTTGGCAGTATAAAAATATCCACAGCACCTTGTATTCCCAGGTGGTCTCCCATCCAAGTACTAACCAGGCCCAACACTGCTTAGCTTCCAAGATCAGATGAGATTGGACGTATCCAGTGTGGTGTAGCTGTAGATCAACTTTTTGGTTTCTGTTAGAACTTTTCTACTTCTAACTACTGGTTCATATATGAATACGTTTTAAAATGGAATGCATCAACAGAACGGTGTTGGCAGTATAAAATTATCTACAGCACCTTGTATTCCCAGATGGTCTCCCATCCAAGTACTAACCAGGCCCAACACTGCTTAGATTCCAAGATCAGATGAGATTGGGCGTATCCAGTGTGGTGTGGCTGTAGAAGAGCTTTATGGTTTCTGTTAGTACTTTTCTACTTCTAACTACTGGTTCATAAATGAATACGTTTGAAAATGGAATGCATCAACAGAACGGTGTTGGTAGTATAAAAATATCTACAGCACCTTGTATTCCCAGGTGGTCTCCCATCCAAGTACTAACCAGGCCCAACACTGCTTAGCTTCTAAGATCAGATGAGATTGGGCATATCCAGTGTGGTGTGGCTGTAGATGAGCTTTATGGTTTCTGTTAGAACTTTTCTACTTCTAACTACTGGTTCATAAATGAATACGTTTGAAAATGGAATGCATCAACAGAACGGTGTTGTTAGTATAAAAATATCTACAGCACCTTGTATTCCCAGGTGGTCTCCCATCCAAGTACTAACCAGGCCCAACACTGCTTAGCTTCCAAGACCAGATGAGATTGGGTGTATCCAGTGTGGTGTGGCTGTAACTGAGCTTTGTGGTTTCTGTTAGAACTTTTCTACTTCTAACTACTGGTTCATAAATGAATACGTTTGAAAATGGAATGCATCAACAGAACGGTGTTGGCAGTATAAAAATATCTACAGCACCTTGTATTCCCAGGTGGTCTCCCATCCAAGTACTAACCAAGCCCAACACTGCTTAGCTTCCAAGATCAGATGAGATTGGGCGTATCCAGTGTGGTGTGGCTGTAGATGAGCTTTGTGGTTTCTGTTTGAACTTTTCTTCTTCTAACTACTGGTTCATAAATGAATACATTTGAAAATTGAATGCATCAACAGAATGGTGTTGGCAGTATAAAAATATCTACAGCTCCTTGTATTCCCAGGTGGTCTCCCATCCAAGTACTAACCAGGCCCAACACTGCTTAGCTTCCAAGATCAGATGAGATTGGGTATATCCAGTATGGTGTGGCTGTAGATGAGCTTTGTGGTTTCTGTTTGAACTTTTCTACTTCTAACTACTGGTTCATAAATGAATACGTTTGAAAATGGAATGCATCAACAGAACGGTGTTGGCAGTATAAAAATATCCACAGCACCTTGTATTCCCAGGTGGTCTCCCATCCAAGTACTAACCAGGCCTAACACTGCTTAGCTTCCAAGATCAGATGAGATTGGACGTATCCAGTGTGGTGTGGCTGTAGATAAACTTTTTGGTTTCTGTTAGAACTTTTCTACTTCTAACTACTCGTTCATAAATGAATACGTTTGAAAATGGAATGCATCAACAGAACGGTGTTGGCAGTATAAAAATATCTACAGCACCTTGTATTCCCAGGTGGTCTCCCATCCAAGTACTAACCAGGCCCAACACTGCGTAGCTTCCAAGATCAGATGAGATTGGGCGTATCCAGTGTGCTGTGGCTGTAGATGAGCTTTGTGGTTTCTGTTAGAACTTTTCTACTTCTAACTACTGGTTCATAAATGAATAAGTTTGAAAATGGAATGCATCAACAGAACGGTGTTGGCAGTATAAAAATATCTACAGCACCTTGTATTCCCAGGTGGTCTCCCATCCAAGTACTAACCAGGCACAACACTGCTTAGCTTCCAAGATCAGATGAGATTGGGCGTATCCAGTGTGGTGTGGCTGTAGATGAACTTTGTAGTTTCTGTTAGAACTTTTCTACTTCTAACTACTGGTTCATAAATGAATACATTTGAAAATTGAATGCATCAACAGAACGGTGTTGGCAGTATAAAAATATCTACAGCACCTTGTATTCCCAGGTGGTCTCCCATCCAAGTACTAACCAGGCCAACACTGCTTAGCTTCCAAGATCAGATGAGATTGGGCGTATCCAGTGTGGTGTGCCTGTAGATGAACTTTGTGGTTTCTGTTAGAACTTTTCTACTTCTAACTACTGGTTCATAAATGAATACGTTTGAAAATGGAATGCATCAACAGAACGGTGTTGGCAGTATAAAATTATCTACAGCACCTTGTATTCCCAGGTGGTCTCCCATCCAAGTACTAACCAAGCCCAACACTGCTTAGCTTCCAAGATCAGATGAGATTGGGCGTATCCAATGCGGTGTGGCTGTAGATGAGCTTTATGGTTTCTGTTAGAACTTTTCTACTTCTAACTACTGGTTCATAAATGAATTCGTTTGAAAATGGAATGCATCAACAGAATAGTGTTGGCAGTATAAAAATATCTACAGCACCTTGTATTCCCAGGTGGTCTCCCATCCAAGTACTAACCAGGCCCAACACTGCTTAGCTTCCAAGATCAGATGAGATTGGGTGTATCCAGTGTGGTGTGGCTGTAGATGAGCTTTGTGGTTTCTGTTTGAACTTTTCTACTTCTAACTACTGGTTCATAAATGAATACGTTTGAAAATGGAATGCGTCAACAGAACGGTGTTGGCAGTATAAAAATATCTACAGCACCTTGTATTCCCAGGTGGTCTCCCATCCAAGTACTAACCAGGCCCAACACTGCTTAGCTTCCAAGATCAGATGAGATTGGACGTATCCAGTGTGGTGTGGCTGTAGATAAACTTTTTGGTTTCTGTTAGAACTTTTCTACTTCTAACTACTCGTTCATAAATGAATACGTTTGAAAATGGAATGCATCAACAGAACGGTGTTGGCAGTATAAAAATATCTACAGCACCTTGTATTCCCAGGTGGTCTCCCATCCAAGTACTAACCAGGCCCAACACTGCGTAGCTTCCAAGATCAGATGAGATTGGGCGTATCCAGTGTGCTGTGGCTGTAGATGAGCTTTGTGGTTTTTGTTAGAACTTTTCTACTTCTAACTACTGGTTCATAAATGAATACGTTTGAAAATGGAATGCATCAACAGAACGGTGTTGGCAGTATAAAAATATCTACAGCACCTTGTATTCCCAGGTGGTCTCCCATCCAAGTACTAACCAGGCACAACACTGCTTAGCTTCCAAGATCAGATGAGATTGGGCGTATCCAGTGTGGTGTGGCTGTAGATGAGCTTTGTGGTTTCTGTTTGAACTTTTCTACTTCTAACTACTGGTTCATAAATGAATACATTTGAAAATTGAATGCATCAACAGAACGGTGTTGGCAGTATAAAAATATCTACAGCACCTTGTATTCCCAGGTGGTCTCCCATCCAAGTACTGACCAGGCCCAACACTGCTTAGCTTCCAAGATCAGATGAGATTGGGCGTATCCAGTGTGGTGTGGCTGTAGATGAGCTTTATGGTTTCTATTAGAACTTTTTTACTTCTAACTACTGGTTCATAAATGAATACATTTGAAAATTGAATGCATCAACAGAACGGTGTTGGCAGTATAAAAATATCTACAGCACCTTGTATTCCCAGGTGGTCTCCCATCCAAGTACTGACCAGGCCCAAAACTGCTTAGCTTCCAAGATCAGATGAGATTGGGCGTATCCAGTGTGGTGTGGCTGTAGATGAGCTTTATGGTTTCTGTTAGAACTTTTCTACTTCTAACTACTGGTTCATAAATGAATTCGTTTGAAAATGGAATGCATCAACAGAACAGTGTTGGCAGTATAAAAATATCTACAGCACCTTGTATTCCCAGGTGGTCTCCCATCCAAGTACTAACCAGGCCCAACACTGCTTAGCTTCCAAGATCAGATGAGATTGGGCGTATCCAGTGTGGTGTGGCTGTAGATGAGCTTTGTGGTTTCTGTTTGAACTTTTCTACTTCTAACTACTGGTTCATAAATGAATACGTTTGAAAATGGAATGCATCAACAGAACGGTGTTGGCAGTATAAAAATATCCACAGCACCTTGTATTCCCAGGTGGTCTCCCATCCAAGTACTAACCAGGCCCAACACTGCTTAGCTTCCAAGATCAGATGAGATTGGACGTATCCAGTGTGGTGTAGCTGTAGATCAACTTTTTGGTTTCTGTTAGAACTTTTCTACTTCTAACTACTGGTTCATATATGAATACGTTTTAAAATGGAATGCATCAACAGAACGGTGTTGGCAGTATAAAATTATCTACAGCACCTTGTATTCCCAGATGGTCTCCCATCCAAGTACTAACCAGGCCCAACACTGCTTAGATTCCAAGATGAGATGAGATTGGGCGTATCCAGTGTGGTGTG
>NC_086446.1:117473338-117475838 GCF_028390025.1 Pseudophryne corroboree | reverse complement strand
AGAACTTTTCTACTTCTAACTACTGGTTCATAAATGAATATGTTTGAAAATGGAATGCATCAACAGAACGGTGTTGGCAGTATAAAAATATCTACAGCACCTTGTATTCCCAGGTGGTCTCCCATCCAAGTACTAACCAGGCCAACACTGCTTAGCTTCCAAGATTAGATGAGATTAGGCGTATCCAGTGTGGTGTGGCTGTAGATGAGCTTTGTGGTTTCTGTTAGAACTTTTCTACTTCTAACTACTGGTTCATAAATGAATATGTTTGAAAATGGAATGCATCAACAGAACGGTGTTGGCAGTATAAAAATATCTACAGCACCTTGTATTCCCAGGTGGTCTCCCATCCAAGTACTAACTAGGCCCAACACTGCTTAGCTTCCAAGATCAGATGAGATTGGGCGTATCCAGTGTGGTGTGCCTGTAGATGAACTTTGTGGTTTCTGTTAGAACTTTGTGGTTTCTGTTAGAACTTTTCTACTTCTAACTACTGGTTCATAAATGAATACGTTTGAAAATGGAATGCATCAACAGAACGGTGTTGGCTGTATAAAATTATCTACAGCACCTTGTATCCCCAGGTGGTCTCCCATCCAAGTACTAACCAAACCCAACAATGCTTAGCTTCCAAGATCAGATGAGATTGGGCGTATCCAATGCGGTGTGGCTGTAGATGAGCTTTATGGTTTCTGTTAGAACTTTTCTACTTCTAACTACTGGTTCATAAATGAATTCGTTTGAAAATGGAATGCATCAACAGAACAGTGTTGGCAGTATAAAAATATCTACAGCACCTTGTATTCCCAGGTGGTCTCCCATCCAAGTACTAACCAGGCCCAACACTGCTTAGCTTCCAAGATCAGATGAGATTGGGCGTATCCAGTGTGGTGTGGCTGTAGATGAGCTTTGTGGTTTCTGTTTGAACTTTTCTACTTCTAACTACTGGTTCATAAATGAATACGTTTGAAAATGGAATGCATCAACAGAACGGTGTTGGCAGTATAAAAATATCCACAGCACCTTGTATTCCCAGGTGGTCTCCCATCCAAGTACTAACCAGGCCCAACACTGCTTAACTTCCAAGATCAGATGAGATTGGACGTATCCAGTGTGGTGTAGCTGTAGTTAAACTTTTTGGTTTCTGTTAGAACTTTTTTACTTCTAACTACTGGTTCATAAATGAATACGTTTTAAAATGGAATGCATCAACAGAACGGTGTTGGCAGTATAAAATTATCTACAGCACCTTGTATTCCCAGATGTTCTCCCATCCAAGTACTAACCAGCCCCAACACTGCTTAGCTTCCAAGATCAGATGAGATTGGGCGTATCCAGTGTGGTGTGGCTGTAGATGAGCTTTGTAGTTTCTATTTGAACTTTTCTACTTCTAACTACTGGTTCATAAATGAATAAATTTGAAAATTGAATGCATCAACAGAACGGTGTTGGCAGTATAAAAATATCTACAGCACCTTATATTCCCAGGTGGTCTCCCATCCAAGTACTAACCAGGCCCAACACTGCTTAGCTTCCAAGATCAGATGAGATTGGGCGTACCCAGTGTGGTGTGGCTGTAGATGAGCTTTGTGGTTTCTGTTAGAACTTTTCTACTTCTAACTACTGGTTCATAAATGAATACGTTTTAAAATGGAATGCATCAACAGAACGGTGTTGGCAGTATAAAAATATCTACAGCACCTTGTATTCCGAGGTGGTCTCCCATCCAAGTACTAACCAGGCCCAACACTGCTTAGCTTCCAAGATCAGATGAGATTGGGCGTATCCAGTGTGGTGTGGCTGTAGATGAGCTTTGTGGTTTCTGTTAGAACTTTTCTACTTCTAACTACTGGTTCATAAATGAATACGTTTTAAAATGGAATGCATCAACAGAACGGTGTTGGCAGTATAAAAATATCTACAGCACCTTATATTCCGAGGTGGTCTCCCATCCAAGTACTAACCAGGCCCAACACTGCTTAGCTTCCAAGATCAGATGAGATTGGGCGTATCCAGTGTGGTGTTGCTGTAGATGAGCTTTATAGTTTCTGTTAGAACTTTTCTACTTCTAACTACTGTTTCATAAATGAATACGTTTGAAAATGGAATGCCTCAACAGAACGGTGTTGGTAGTATAAAAATATCTACAGCACCTTGTATTCCCAGGTGGTCTCCCATCCAAGTACTAACCAGGCCCAACACTGCTTAGCTTCTAAGATCAGATGAGAATGGGCGTATCCAGTGTGGTGTGGCTGTAGATGAGCTTTGTGGTTTCTGTTAGAACTTTTCTACTTCTAACTACTGGTTCATAAATGAATACGTTTGAAAATGGAATGCATCAACAGAACGGTGTTGGCAGTATAAAAATATCTACAGCACCTTGTATACCCAGGTGGTCTCCCATCCAAGTACTAACCAGGCCCAACACTGCTTAGCTTCCAAGATCAGATGAGATTGGGCGTATCCAGTGTGGTGTGGCTGTAAATGAACTTTGTGGTTT
>NC_086446.1:117415838-117468338 GCF_028390025.1 Pseudophryne corroboree | reverse complement strand
GGTTCATAAATGAATACGTTTGAAAATGGAATGCATCAACAGAACGGTGTTGGCAGTATAAAAATATTTACAGCACCTTGAATTCCCAGGTGGTCTCCCATCCAAGTACTAACCAGGCCCAACACTGCTTAGCTTCCAAGATCAGATGAGATTGGGCGTATCCAGTGTGGTGTGGCTGTAGATGAGCTTCGTGGTTTCTGTTAGAACTTTTCTACTTCTAACTACTGGTTCATAAATGAATACATTTGAAAATGGAATGCATCAACAGAACGGTGTTGGCAGTATAAAAATATCTACAGCACCTTGTATTCCCAGGTGGTCTCCCATCCAAGTACTAACCAGGCCCAACACTGCTTAGCTTCCAAGATCAGATGAGATTGGGCGTATCCAGTGTGGTGTGGCTGTAGATGAACTTTGTGGTTTCTGTTAGAACTTTTCTACTTCTAACTACTGGTTCATAAATGAATACGTTTGAAAATGGAATGCATCAACAGAACGTTGTTGGCAGTATAAAAATATCTACAGCACCTTGAATTCCCAGGTGGTCTCCCATCCAAGTACTAACCAGGCCCAACACTGCTTACCTTCCAAGATCAGATGAGTTTGGGCGTATCCAGTGTGGTGTGGCTGTAGATGAACTTTGTGGTTTCTGTTAGAACTTTTCTACTTCTAACTACTGGTTCATAAATGAATACGTTTGAAAATGGAATGCATCAACAGAACGGTGTTGGCAGTATAAAATTATCTACAGCACCTTGTATTCCCAGGTGGTCTCCCATCCAAGTACTAACCAGACCCAACACTGCTTAGCTTCCAAGATCAGATGAGATTGGGCGTATCCAGTGTGGTGTGGCTGTAAATGAACTTTGTGGTTTCTGTTAGAACTTTTCTACTTCTAACTACTGGTTCATAAATGAATACGTTTGAAAATGGAATGCATCAACAGAACGTTGTTGGCAGTATAAAAATATCTACAGCACCTTGAATTCCCAGGTGGTCTCCCATCCAAGTACTAACCAGGCCCAACACTGCTTAGCTTCCAAGATCAGATGAGTTTGGGCGTATCCAGTGTGGTGTGGCTGTAGATGAACTTTGTGGTTTCTGTTAGAACTTTTCTACTTCTAACTACTGGTTCATAAATGAATACGTTTTAAAATGGAATGCATCAACAGAACAGTGTTGGCAGTATAAAATTATCTACAGCACCTTGTATTCCCAGGTGGTCTCCCATCCAAGTACTAACCAGGCCCAACACTGCTTAGCTTCCAAGATCAGATGAGATTGGGCGTATCCAGTGTGGTGTGGCTGTAGATGAGCTTTATGGTTTCTGTTAGAACTTTTCTACTTCTAACTACTGGTTCATAAATGAATACGTTTGAAAATGGAATGCATCAACAGAACGGTGTTGGCAGTATAAAAATATTTACAGCACCTTGAATTCCCAGGTGGTCTCCCATCCAAGTACTAACCAGGCCCAACACTGCTTAGCTTCCAAGATCAGATGAGATTGGGCGTATCCAGTGTGGTGTGGCTGTAGATGAGCTTCGTGGTTTCTGTTAGAACTTTTCTACTTCTAACTACTGGTTCATAAATGAATACATTTGAAAATGGAATGCATCAACAGAACGGTGTTGGCAGTATAAAAATATCTACAGCACCTTGTATTCCCAGGTGGTCTCCCATCCAAGTACTAACCAGGCCCAACACTGCTTAGCTTCCAAGATCAGATGAGATTGGGCGTATCCAGTGTGGTGTTGCTATAGATGAACTTTCTGGTTTCTGTTAGAACTTTTCTACTTCTAACTACTGGTTCATAAATGAATACGTTTTAAAATGGAATGCATCAACAGAACGGTGTTTGCAGTATAAAATTATCTACAGCACCTTGTATTCCGAGGTGGTCTCCCATCCAAGTACTAACCAGGCCCAACACTGCTTAGCTTACAAGATCAGATGAGATTGGGCGTATCCAGTGTGGTGTTGCTATAGATGAACTTTCTGGTTTCTGTTAGAACTTTTCTACTTCTAACTACTGGTTCATAAATGAATACGTTTTAAAATGGAATGCATCAACAGAACGGTGTTGGCAGTATAAAATTATCTACAGCACCTTGTATTCCCAGGTGGTCTCCCATCCAAGTACTAACCAGGCCCAACACTGCTTAGCTTCCAAGATCAGATGAGATTGGGCGTATCCAGTGTGGTGTGGCTGTAGATGAACTTTGTGGTTTCTGTTAGAACTTTTCTACTTCTAACTACTGGTTCATAAATGAATACATTTGAAAATTGAATGCATCAACAGAACGGTGTTGGCAGTATAAAAATATCTACAGCACCTTGTATTCCCAGGTGGTCTCCCATCCAAGTACTAACCAGGCCAACACTGCTTAGCTTCCAAGATCAGATGAGATTAGGCGTATCCAGTGTGGTGTGGCTGTAGATGAGCTTTGTGGTTTCTGTTAGAACTTTTCTACTTCTAACTACTGGTTCATAAATGAATATGTTTGAAAATGGAATGCATCAACAGAACGGTGTTGGCAGTATAAAAATATCTACAGCACCTTGTATTCCCAGGTGGTCTCCCATCCAAGTACTAACTAGACCCAACACTGCTTAGCTTCCAAGATCAGATGAGATTGGGCGTATCCAGTGTGGTGTGCCTGTAGATGAACTTTGTGGTTTCTGTTAGAACTTTTCTACTTCTAACTACTGGTTCATAAATGAATACGTTTGAAAATGGAATGCATCAACAGAACGGTGTTGGCTGTATAAAATTATCTACAGCACCTTGTATCCCCAGGTGGTCTCCCATCCAAGTACTAACCAAGCCCAACAATGCTTAGCTTCCAAGATCAGATGAGATTGGGCGTATCCAATGCGGTGTGGCTGTAGATGAGCTTTATGGTTTCTGTTAGAACTTTTCTACTTCTAACTACTGGTTCATAAATGAATTCGTTTGAAAATGGAATGCATCAACAGAACAGTGTTGGCAGTATAAAAATATCTACAGCACCTTGTATTCCCAGGTGGTCTCCCATCCAAGTACTAACCAGGCCCAACACTGCTTAGCTTCCAAGATCAGATGAGATTGGGCGTATCCAGTGTGGTGTGGCTGTAGATGAGCTTTGTGGTTTCTGTTTGAACTTTTCTACTTCTAACTACTGGTTCATAAATGAATACGTTTGAAAATGGAATGCATCAACAGAACGGTGTTGGCAGTATAAAAATATCCACAGCACCTTGTATTCCCAGGTGGTCTCCCATCCAAGTACTAACCAGGCCCAACACTGCTTAACTTCCAAGATCAGATGAGATTGGACTTATCCAGTGTGGTGTAGCTGTAGTTAAACTTTTTGGTTTCTGTTAGAACTTTTTTACTTCTAACTACTGGTTCATAAATGAATACGTTTTAAAATGGAATGCATCAACAGAACGGTGTTGGCAGTATAAAATTATCTACAGCACCTTGTATTCCCAGATGTTCTCCCATCCAAGTACTAACCAGCCCCAACACTGCTTAGCTTCCAAGATCAGATGAGATTGGGCGTATCCAGTGTGGTGTGGCTGTAGATGAGCTTTGTAGTTTCTATTTGAACTTTTCTACTTCTAACTACTGGTTCATAAATGAATAAATTTGAAAATTGAATGCATCAACAGAACGGTGTTGGCAGTATAAAAATATCTACAGCACCTTATATTCCCAGGTGGTCTCCCATCCAAGTACTAACCAGGCCCAACACTGCTTAGCTTCCAAGATCAGATGAGATTGGGCGTACCCAGTGTGGTGTGGCTGTAGATGAGCTTTGTGGTTTCTGTTAGAACTTTTCTACTTCTAACTACTGGTTCATAAATGAATACGTTTTAAAATGGAATGCATCAACAGAACGGTGTTGGCAGTATAAAAATATCTACAGCACCTTGTATTCCGAGGTGGTCTCCCATCCAAGTACTAACCAGGCCCAACACTGCTTAGCTTCCAAGATCAGATGAGATTGGGCGTACCCAGTGTGGTGTGGCTGTAGATGAGCTTTGTGGTTTCTGTTAGAACTTTTCTACTTCTAACTACTGGTTCATAAATGAATACGTTTTAAAATGGAATGCATCAACAGAACGGTGTTGGCAGTATAAAAATATCTACAGCACCTTGAATTCCCAGGTGGTCTCCCATCCAAGTACTAACCAGGCCCAACACTGCTTAGCTTCCAAGATCAGATGAGATTGGGCGTATCCAGTGTGGTGTGGCTGTAGATGAGCTTTGTGGTTTCTGTTAGAACTTTTCTACTTCTAACTACTGGTTCATAAATGAATACATTTGAAAATGGAATGCATCAACAGAACGGTGTTGGCAGTATAAAAATATCTACAGCACCTTGTATTCCCAGGTGGTCTCCCATCCAAGTACTAACCAGGCCCAACACTGCTTAGCTTCCAAGATCAGATGAGATTGGGCGTATCCAGTGTGGTGTTGCTATAGATGAACTTTCTGGTTTCTGTTAGAACTTTTCTACTTCTAACTACTGGTTCATAAATGAATACGTTTTAAAATGGAATGCATCAACAGAACGGTGTTGGCAGTATAAAATTATCTACAGCACTTTGTATTCCGAGGTGGTCTCCCATCCAAGTACTAACCAGGCCCAACACTGCTTAGCTTCCAAGATCAGATGAGATTGGGCATATCCAGTGTGGTGTTGCTATAGATGAACTTTCTGGTTTCTGTTAGAACTTTTCTACTTCTAACTACTGGTTCATAAATAAATACGTTTTAAAATGGAATGCATCAACAGAACGGTGTTGGCAGTATAAAATTATCTACAGCACCTTGTATTCCCAGGTGGTCTCCCATCCAAGTACTAACCAGGCCCAACACTGCTTAGCTTCCAAGATCAGATGAGATTGGGCGTATCCAGTGTGGTGTGGCTGTAGATGAACTTTGTGGTTTCTGTTAGAACTTTTCTACTTCTAACTACTGGTTCATAAATGAATACGTTTGAAAATGGAATGCATCAACAGAACGGTGTTGGCAGTATAAAATTATCTACAGCACCTTGTATTCCCAGGTGGTCTCCCATCCAAGTACTAACCAGGCCCAACACTGCTTAGCTTCCAAGATCAGATGAGATTGGGCGTATCCAGTGTGGTGTGGCTGTAGATGAACTTTGTGGTTTCTGTTAGAACTTTTCTACTTCTAACTACTGGTTCATAAATGAATACGTTTGAAAATGGAATGCATCAACAGAACGGTGTTGGCAGTATAAAAATATCTACAGCACCTTGTATTCCCAGATGGTCTCCCATCCAAGTACTAACCAGGCCCAACACTGCTTAGCTTCCAAGATCGGACGTATCCAGTGTGGTGTGACTGTAGATGAGCTTTGTGGTTTCTGTTAGAACTTTTCTACTTCTAACTACTGGTTCATAAATGAATACGTTTGAAAATGGAATGCATCAACAGAACGGTGTTGGCAGTATAAAAATATCTACAGCACCTCGTATTCCCAGGTGGTCTCCCATCCAATAACTAACCAGGCCCAACACTGCTTAGCTTCCAAGATCAGATGAGATTGGGCGTATCCAGAGTGGTGTGGCTGTAGATGAGCTTTGTGGTTTCTGTTAGAACTTTTCTACTTCTAACTACTGGTTCATAAATGAATACGTTTGAAAATGGAATGCATCAACAGAACGGTTTTGGCAGTATAAAAATATCTACAGCACCTTGTATCCCCAGGTGGTCTCCCATCCAAGTACTAACCAGGCCCAACACTGCTTAGCTTCCAAGATCAGATGAGATTGGGCGTATCCAGTGTGTTGTTGCTATAGATGAACTTTCTGGTTTCTGTTAGAACTTTTCTACTTCTAACTACTGGTTCATAAATGAATACGTTTGAAAATGGAATGCATCAACAGAACGGTGTTGGCAGTATAAAAATATCTACAGCACCTTGTATTCCCAGGTGGTCTCCCATCCAAGTACTGACCAGGCCCAACACTGCTTAGCTTCCAAGATCAGATGAGATTGAGCGTATCCAGTGTGCTGTGGCTGTAGATGAGGTTTGTTGTTTCTGTTAGAACTTTTCTACTTCTAACTACTGGTTCATAAATGAATACGTTTGAAAATGGAATGCATCAACAGAACGGTGTTGGCAGTATAAAAATATCTACAGCACCTTGTATTCCCAGGTGGTCTTTCATCCAAGTACTAACCAGGCACAATACACTGCTTAGCTTCCAAGATCAGATGAGATTGGGCGAATCCAGTGTGGTGTGGCTGTAGATGAGCTTTGAGGTTTCTGTTAGAACTTTTCTACTTCTAACTACTGGTTCATAAATGAATACGTTTGAAAATGGAATGCATCAACAGTACGGTGTTGGCAGTATAAAAATATCTACAGCACCTTGTATTCCCAAGTGGTCTCCCATTTAAGTACTAACCAGGCCCAACACTGCTTAGCTTCCAAGATCAGATGAGATTGGGCGTATCCAGTGTGGTGTGGCTGTAGATGAGCTTTGTGGTTTCTGTTTGAACTTTTCTACTTCTAACTACTGGTTCATAAATGAATACGTTTGAAAATGGAATGCATCAACAGAACGGTGTTGGCAGTATAAAAATATCTACAGCACCTTGTATTACCAGGTGGTCTCCCATCCAAGTACTAACCAGGCCCAACACTGCTTAGCTTCCAAGATCAGATGAGATTGGGCGTATCCAGTGTGGTGTGGCTGTAGATGAGCTTTGTGGTTTCTGTTTGAACTTTTCTACTTCTAACTACTGGTTCATAAATGAATACGTTTGAAAATGGAATGCATCAACAGAACGGTGTTGGCAGTATAAAAATATCTACAGCACCTTGTATTCCCAGGTGGTCTCCCATCCAAATACTAACCAGGCCCAACACTGCTTAGCTTCCAAGATCAGATGAGATTGGGCGTATCCAGTGTGGTGTGGCTGTAGATGAGCTTTGTGGTTTCTGTTAGAACTTTTCTACTTCTAACTACTGGTTCATAAATGAATACGTTTGAAGATGGAATGCATCAACAGAACGGTGTTGGCAGTATAAAAAAAAATATCTACAGCACCTTGTATTCCCAGGTGGTCTCCCATCCAAGTACTAACCAGGCCCAACACTGCTTAGCTTCCAAGATCAGATGAGATTGGGCGTATCCAGTGTGGTGTGGCTGTAGATGAACTTTGTAGTTTCTGTTAGAACTTTTCTACTTCTAACTACTGGTTCATAAATGAATACGTTTTAAAATGGAATGCATCAACAGAACGGTGTTGGCAGTATAAAATTATCTACAGCACCTTGTATTCCGAGGTGGTCTCCCATCCAAGTACTAACCAGGCCCAACACTGCTTAGCTTCCAAGATCAGATGAGATTGGGCGTATCCAGTGTGGTGTGGCTGTAGATGAACTTTTTGGTTTCTGTTAGAATTTTTCTACTTCTAACTACTGGTTCATAAATGAATACGTTTTAAAATGGAATGCATCAACAGAACGGTGTTGGCAGTATAAAATTATCTACAGCACCTTGTATTCCCAGGTGGTCTCCCATCCAAGTACTAACCAGGCCCAACACTGCTTAGCTTTCAAGATCAGATGAGATTGGGCGTATCCAGTGTGGTGTGGCTGTAGATGAGCTTTGTGGTTTCTGTTAGAACTTTTCTACTTCTAACTACTGGTTCATAAATGAATACGTTTGAAAATGGAATGCATCAACAGAACGGTGTTGGCAGTATAAAAATATCTACAGTACCTTGTATTCCCAGGTGGTCTCCCATCCAAGTACTAACCAGGCCCAACACTGCTTAGCTTTCAAGATCAGATGAGATTGGGCGTACCCAGTGTGGTGTGGCTGTAGATAAACTTTGTGGTTTCTGTTAGAACTTTTCTACTTCTAACTACTGGTTCATAAATGAATACGTTTGAAAATGGAATGCATCAACAGAACGGTGTTGGCAGTATAAAAATATCTACAGCACCTTGTATTCCCAGGTGGTCTCCCATCCAAGTACTAACCAGGCAAACACTGCTTAGCTTCCAAGATCAGATGAGATTGGGCGTATCTAGTGTGGTGTGGCTGTAGATGAGCTTTGTGGTTTCTGTTAGAACTTTTCTACTTCTAACTACTGGTTCATAAATGAATATGTTTGAAAATGGAATGCATCAACAGAACGGTGTTGGCAGTATAAAAATATCTACAGCACCTTGTATTCCCAGGTGGTCTCCCATCCAAGTACTAACCAGGCCAACACTGCTTAGCTTCCAAGATCAGATGAGATTGGGCGTATCCAGTGTGGTGTGGCTGTAGATGAGCTTTGTGGTTTCTGTTAGAACTTTTCTACTTCTAACTACTGGTTCATAAATGAATACGTTTGAAAATGGAATGCATCAACAGAACGGTGTTGGCAGTATAAAAATATCTACAGCACCTTGTATTCCCAGGTGGTCTCCCATCCAAGTACTAACCAGGCCCAACACTGCTTAGCTTCCAAGATCAGATGAGATTGGGCGTATCCAGTGTGGTGTTGCTGTAGATGAACTTTCTGGTTTCTGTTAGAACTTTTCTACTTCTAACTACTGGTTCATAAATAAATACGTTTTAAAATGGAATGCATCAACAGAACGGTGTTGGCAGTATAAAAATATCTACAGCACCTTGTATTCCGAGGTGGTCTCCCATCCAAGTACTAACCAGGCCCAACACTGCTTAGCTTCCAAGATCAGATGAGATTGGGCGTATCCAGTGTGGTGTGGCTGTAGATGAGCTTTGTGGTTTCTGTTAGAACTTTTCTACTTCTAACTACTGGTTCATAAATGAATACGTTTAAAAATGGAATGCATCAACAGAACGGTGTTGGCAGTATAAAAATATCTACAGCACCTTGTATTCCCAGGTGGTCTCCCATCCAAGTACTAACCAGGCCCAACACTGCTAAGCTTCCAAGATCAGATGAGATTGGACGTATCCAGTGTGGTGTGGCTGTAGATGAACTTTTTGGTTTCTGTTAGAACTTTTCTACTTCTAACTACTGGTTCATAAATGAATACGTTTTAAAATGGAATGCATCAACAGAACGGTGTTGGCAGTATAAAATTATCTACAGCACCTTGTATTCCCAGGTGGTCTCCAATCCAAGTACTAACCAGGCCCAACACTGCTTAGCTTCCAAGATCAGATGAGATTGGGCGTATCCAGTGTGGTGTGGCTGTAGATGAGCTTTGTGGTTTCTGTTAAAACTTTTCTACTTCTATCTACTGGTTCATAAATGAATACGTTTGAAAATGGAATGCATCAACAGAACGGTGTTGGCAGTATAAAAATATCTACAGCACCTTGTACTCCCAGGTGGTCTCCCATACAAGTACTAACCAGGCCCAACACTGCTTAGCTTCCAAGATCAGATGAGATTAGGCGTATCCAGTGTGGTGTGGCTGTAGATGAGCTTTGTGGTTTCTGTTAGAACTTTTCTACTTCTAACTACTGGTTCATAAATGAATACGTTTGAAAATGGAATGCATCAACAGAACGGTGTTGGCAGTATAAAAATATCTACAGCACCTTGTATTCCCAGGTGGTCTCCCATACAAGTACTAACCAGGCCCAACACTGCTTAGCTTCCAAGATCAGATGAGATTAGGCGTACCCAGTGTGGTGTGGCTGTAGATGAGCTTTGTGGTTTCTGTTAGAACTTTTCTACTTCTAACTACTGGTTCATAAATGAATACGTTTTAAAATGGAATGCATCAACAGAACGGTGTTGGCAGTATAAAAATATCTACAGCACCTTGTATTCCGAGGTGGTCTCCCATCTAAGTACTAACCAGGCCCAACACTGCTTAGCTTCCAAGATCAGATGAGATTGGGCGTACCCAGTGTGGTGTGGCTGTAGATGAGCTTTGTAGTTTCTGTTAGAACTTTTCTACTTCTAACTACTGGTTCATAAATGAATACGTTTTAAAATGGAATGCATCAACAGAACGGTGTTGGCAGTATAAAAATATCTACAGCACCTTGTATTCCGAGGTGGTCTCCCATCCAAATACTAACCAGGCCCAACACTGCTTAACTTCCAAGATCAGATGAGACTGGGCGTATCCAGTGTGGTGTGGCTGTAGATGAGCTTTGTGGTTTCTGTTAGAACTTTTCTACTTCTAACTACTGGTTCATAAATGAATACGTTTTAAAATGGAATGCATCAACAGAACGGTGTTGGCAGTATAAAAATATCTACAGCACCTTGTATTCCCAGGTGGTCTTCCATCCAAGTACTAACCAGGCCCAACACTGCTTAGCTTCCAAGATCAGATGAGATTGGGCGTATCCAGTGTGGTGTTGCTATAGATGAACTTACTGGTTTCTGTTAGAACTTTTCTACTTCTAACTACTGGTTCATAAATGAATACGTTTTAAAATGGAATGCATCAACAGAACGGTGTTGGCAGTATAAAAATATCTACAGCACCTTGTATTCCGAGGTGGTCTCCCATCCAAGTACTAACCAGGCCCAACACTGCTAAGCTTCCAAGATCAGATGAGATTGGACGTATCCAGTGTGGTGTGGCTGTAGATGAACTTTTTGGTTTCTGTTAGAACTTTTCTACTTCTAACTACTGGTTCATAAATGAATACGTTTTAAAATGGAATGCATCAACAGAACGGTGTTGGCAGTATAAAATTATCTACAGCACCTTGTATTCCCAGGTGGTCTCCCATCCAAGTACTAACCAGGCCCAACACTGCTTAGCTTCCAAGATCAGATGAGATTGGGCGTATCCAGTGTGGTGTGGCTGTAGATGAGCTTTGTGGTTTCTGTTAGAACTTTTCTACTTCTAACTACTGGTTCATAAATGAATACGTTTGAAAATGGAATGCATCAACAGAACGGTGTTGGCAGTATAAAAATATATACAGCACCTTGTATTCCCAGGTGGTCTCCCATCCAAGTACTAACCAGGCCCAACACTGCTTAGCTTCCAAGATCAGATGAGATTGGGCGTACCCAGTGTGGTGTGGCTGTAGATGAGCTTTGTAGTTTCTGTTAGAACTTTTCTACTTCTAACTACTGGTTCATAAATGAATACGTTTTAAAATGGAATGCATCAACAGAACGGTGTTGGCAGTATAAAAATATCTACAGCACCTTGTATTCCGAGGTGGTCTCCCATCCAAATACTAACCAGGCCCAACACTGCTTAACTTCCAAGATCAGATGAGACTGGGCGTATCCAGTGTGGTGTGGCTGTAGATGAGCTTTGTGGTTTCTGTTAGAACTTTTCTACTTCTAACTACTGGTTCATAAATGAATACGTTTTAAAATGGAATGCATCAACAGAACGGTGTTGGCAGTATAAAAATATCTACAGCACCTTGTATTCCCAGGTGGTGTTCCATCCAAGTACTAACCAGGCCCAACACTGCTTAGCTTCCAAGATCAGATGAGATTGGGCGTATCCAGTGTGGTGTTGCTATAGATGAACTTACTGGTTTCTGTTAGAACTTTTCTACTTCTAACTACTGGTTCATAAATGAATACGTTTTAAAATGGAATGCATCAACAGAACGGTGTTGGCAGTATAAAAATATCTACAGCACCTTGTATTCCGAGGTGGTCTCCCATCCAAGTACTAACCAGGCCCAACACTGCTAAGCTTCCAAGATCAGATGAGATTGGACGTATCCAGTGTGGTGTGGCTGTAGATGAACTTTTTGGTTTCTGTTAGAACTTTTCTACTTCTAACTACTGGTTCATAAATGAATACGTTTTAAAATGGAATGCATCAACAGAACGGTGTTGGCAGTATAAAATTATCTACAGCACCTTGTATTCCCAGGTGGTCTCCCATCCAAGTACTAACCAGGCCCAACACTGCTTAGCTTCCAAGATCAGATGAGATTGGGCGTATCCAGTGTGCTGTGGCTGTAGATGAGCTTTGTGGTTTCTGTTAGAACTTTTCTACTTCTAACTACTGGTTCATAAATGAATACGTTTGAAAATGGAATGCATCAACAGAACGGTGTTGGCAGTATAAAAATATATACAGCACCTTGTATTCCCAGGTGGTCTCCCATCCAAGTACTAACCAGGCCCAACACTGCTTAGCTTCCAAGATCAGATGAGATTGGGCGTACCCAGTGTGGTGTGGCTGTAGATGAGCTTTGTGGTTTCTGTTAGAACTTTTCTACTTCTAACTACTGGTTCATAAATGAATACGTTTGAAAATGGAATGCATCAACAGAACGGTGTTGGCAGTATAAAAATAACTACAGCACCTTGTATTCCCAGGTGGTCTCCCATCCAAGTACTAACCAGGCCCAACACTGCTTAGCTTCCAAGATCAGATGAGATTGGGCGTATCCAGTGTGGTGTGGCTGTAGATGAGCTTTGTGGTTTCTGTTAGAACTTTTCTACTTCTAACTACTGGTTCATAAATGAATACGTTTTAAAATGGAATGCATCAACAGAACGGTGTTGGCAGTATAAAAATATCTACAGCACCTTGTATTCCCAGGTGGTTTCCCATCCAAGTACTAACCAGGCCCAACACTGCTTAGCTTCCAAGATCAGATGAGATTGGGCGTATCCAGTGTGGTGTTGCTATAGATGAGCTTACTGGTTTCTGTTAGAACTTTTCTACTTCTAACTACTGGTTCATAAATGAATACGTTTTAAAATGGAATGCATCAACAGAACGGTGTTGGCAGTATAAAAATATCTACAGCACCTTGTATTCCGAGGTGGTCTCCCATCCAAGTACTAACCAGGCCCAACACTGCTTAGCTTCCAAGATCAGATGAGATTGGGCGTATCCAGTGTGGTGTTGCTATAGATGAGCTTACTGGTTTCTGTTAGAACTTTTCTACTTCTAACTACTGGTTCATAAATGAATACGTTTTAAAATGGAATGCATCAACAGAACGGTGTTGGCAGTATAAAAATATCTACAGCACCTTGTATTCCGAGGTGGTCTCCCATCCAAGTACTAACCAGGCCCAACACTGCTTAGCTTCCAAGATCAGATGAGATTGGGCGTATCCAGTGTGGTGTTGCTATAGATGAGTTTACTGGTTTCTTTTAGAACTTTTCTACTTCTAACTACTGGTTCATAAATGAATACGTTTTAAAATGGAATGCATCAACAGAACGGTGTTGGCAGTATAAAATTATCTACAGCACCTTGTATTCCCAGGTGGTCTCCCATCCAAGTACTAACCAGGCCCAACACTGCTTAGCTTCCAAGATCAGATGAGATTGGGTGTATCCAGTGTGGTGTGGCTGTAGATGAGCTTTGTGGTTTCTGTTAGAACTTTTCTACTTCTAACTACTGGTTCATAAATGAATACATTTGAAAATGGAATGCATCAACAGAACGGTGTTGGCAGTATAAAAATATCTACAGCACCTTGTATTCCCAGGTGGTCTCCCATCCAAGTACTAACCAGGCCCAACACTGCTTAGTTTCCAAGATCAGATGAGATTGGGCGTACCCAGTGTGGTGTGGCTGTAGATGAGCTTTGTGGTTTCTGTTAAAACTTTTCTACTTCTAACTACTGGTTCATAAATGAATACGTTTGAAAATGGAATGCATCAACAGAACGGTGTTGGCAGTATAAAAATACCTACAGCACCTTGTATTCCCAGGTGGTCTCCCATCCAAGTACTAACCAGGCCCAACACTGCTTAGCTTCCAAGATCAGATGAGATTGGGCGTATCCAGTGTGGTGTGGCTGTAGATGAGCTTTGTGGTTTCTGTTAGAACATTTCTACTTCTAACTACTGGTTCATAAATGAATACGTTTGAAATAGGAATGCATCAACAGAACGGTGTTGGCAGTATAAAAATATCTACAGCACCTTGTATTCCCAGGTGGTCTCCCATCCAAGTACTAACCAGGCCCAACACTGCTTAGCTTCCAAGATCAGATGAGATTGGGCGTATCCAGTGTGGTGTTGCTGTAGATGAACTTTCTGGTTTCTGTTAGAACTTTTCTACTTCTAACTACTGGTTCATAAATGAATACGTTTTAAAATGGAATGCATCAACAGAACGGTGTTGGCAGTATAAAAATATCTACAGCACCTTGTATTCCGAGGTGGTCTCCCATCCAAGTACTAACCAGGCCCAACACTGCTTAGCTTCCAAGATCAGATGAGATTGGGCGTATCCAGTGTGGTGTGGCTGTAGATGAGCTTTGTGGTTTCTGTTAGAACTTTTCTACTTCTAACTACTGGTTCATAAATGAATACGTTTGAAAATGGAATGCATCAACAGAACGGTGTTGGCAGTATAAAAATATCTACAGCACCTTGTATTCCCAGGTGGTCTCCCATCCAAGTACTAACCAGGCCCAACACTGCTAAGCTTCCAAGATCAGATGAGATTGGATGTATCCAGTGTGGTGTGGCTGTAGATGAACTTTTTGGTTTCTGTTAGAACTTTTCTACTTCTAACTACTGGTTCATAAATGAATACGTTTTAAAATGGAATGCATCAACAGAACGGTGTTGGCAGTATAAGATTATCTACAGCACCTTGTATTCCCAGGTGGTCTCCCATCCAAGTACTAACCAGGCCCAACACTGCTTAGCTTCCAAGATCAGATGAGATTGGGCGTATCCAGTGTGGTGTGGCTGTAGATGAGCTTTGTGGTTTCTGTTAGAACTTTTCTACTTCTAACTACTGGTTCATAAATGAATACGTTTGAAAATGGAATGCATCAACAGAACGGTGTTGGCAGTATAAAAATATCTACAGCACCTTGTATTCCAAGGTGGTCTCCCATCCAAGTACTAACCAGGCCCAACACTGCTTAGCTTCCAAGATCAGATGAGATTGGGCGTACCCAGTGTGGTGTGGCTGTAGATGAGCTTTGTGGTTTCTGTTAGAACTTTTCTACTTCTAACTACTGGTTCATAAATGAATACGTTTGAAAATGGAATGCATCAACAGAACGGTGTTGGCAGTATAAAAATAACTACAGCACCTTGTATTCCCAGGTGGTCTCCCATCCAAGTACTAACGAGGCCCAACACTGCTTAACTTCCAAGATCAGATGAGATTGGGCGTATCCAGTGTGGTGTGGCTGTAGATGAGCTTTGTGGTTTCTGTTAGAACTTTTCTACTTTTAACTACTGGTTCATAAATGAATACGTTTGAAAATGGAATGCATCAACAGAACGGTGTTGGCAGTATAAAAATATCTACAGCACCTTGTATTCCCAGGTGGTCTCCCATCCAAGTACTAACCAGGCCCAACACTGCTTAGTTTCCAAGAACAGATGAGATTGGGCGTATCCAGTGTGGTGTTGCTGTAGATGAACTTTCTGGTTTCTGTTAGAACTTTTCTACTTCTAACTACTGGTTCATAAATGAATACGTTTTAAAATGGAATGCATCAACAGAACGGTGTTGGCAGTATAAAATTATCTACAGCACCTTGTATTCCCAGGTAGTCTCCCATCCAAATACTAACCAGGCACAACACTGTTTAGCTTCCAAGATCAGATGAGATTGGGCGTATCCAGTGTGCTGTGGCTGTAGATGAGCTTTGTGGTTTCTGTTAGAACTTTTCTACTTCTAACTACTGGTTCATAAATGAATACGTTTTAAAATGGAATCCATCAACAGAACGGTGTTGGCAGTATAAAAATATCTACAGCACCTTGTATTCCCAGGTGGTCTCCCATCCAAGTACTAACCAGGCCCAACACTGCTTAGCTTCCAAGATCAGATGAGATTGGGCGTATCCAGTGTGGTGTTGCTGTAGATGAACTTTCTGGTTTCTGCTAGAACTTTTCTACTTCTAACTACTGGTTCATAAATGAATACGTTTTAAAATGGAATGCATCAACAGAACGGTGTTGGCAGTATAAAAATATCTACAGCACCTTGTATTCCGAGGTCGTCTCCCATCCAAGTACTAACCAGGCCCAACACTGCTTAGCTTCCAAGATCAGATGAGATTGGGCGTATCCAGTGTGGTGTGGCTGTAGATCAGCTTTGTGGTTTCTGTTAGAACTTTTCTACTTCTAACTACTGGTTCATAAATGAATACGTTTGAAAATGGAATGCATCAACAGAACGGTGTTGGCAGTATAAAAATATCTACAGCACCTTGTATTCCCAGGTGGTCTCCCATCCAAGTACTAACCAGGCCCAACACTGCTAAGCTTCCAAGATCAGATGAGATTGGACGTATCCAGTGTGGTGTGGCTGTAGATGAACTTTTTGGTTTCTGTTAGAACTTTTCTACTTCTAACTACTGGTTCATAAATGAATACGTTTTAAAATGGAATGCATCAACAGAACGGTGTTGGCAGTATAAAATTATCTACACAACCTTGTATTCCCAGGTGGTCTCCCATCCAAGTACTAACCAGGCCCAACACTGCTTAGCTTCCAAGATCAGATGAGATTGGGCGTATCCAGTGTGGTGTGGCTATAGATGAGCTTTGTGGTTTCTGTTAGAACTTTTCTACTTCTAACTACTGGTTCATAAATGTATACGTTTAAAAATGGAATGCATCAACAGAACGGTGTTGGCAGTATAAAAATATCTACAGCACCTTGTATTCCCAGGTGGTCTCCCATCCAAGTACTAACCAGGCCCAACACTGCTTAGCTTCCAAGATCAGATGAGATTGGGCGTAACCAGTGTGGTGTGGCTGTAGATGAGCTTCGTGGTTTCTGTTAGAACTTTTCTACTTCTAACTACTGGTTCATAAATGAATACGTTTGAAAATGGAATGCATCAACAGAACGGTGTTGGCAGTATAAAAATAACTACAGCACCTTGTATTCCCAGGTGGTCTCCCATCCAAGTACTAACCAGTCCCAACACTGCTTAGCTTCCAAGATCAGATGAGATTGGGCGTATCCAGTGTGGTGTGGCTGTAGATGAGCTTTGTGGTTTCTGTTAGAACTTTTCTACTTCTAACTACTGGTTCATAAATGAATACAATTGAAAATGGAATGCATCAACAGAACGGTGTTGGCAGTATAAAAATATCTACAACACCTTGTATTCCCAGGTGGTCTCCCATCCAAGTACTAACCAGGCCCAACACTGCTAAGCTTCCAAGATCAGATGAGATTGGGCGTATCCAGTGTGGTGTGGCTGTAGATGAGCTTTGTGGTTTCTGTTAGAACTTTTCTACTTCTAACTACTGGTTCATAAATGAATACGTTTGAAAATGGAATGCATCAACAGAACGGTGTTGGCAGTATAAAAATATCTACAGCACCTTGTATTCCCAGGTGGTCTCCCATCCAAGTACTAACCAGGCCCAACACTGCTTAGCTTCCAAGATCAGATGAGATTGGGCGTACCCAGTGTGGTGTGGCTGTAGATGAGCTTTGTGGTTTCTGTTAGAACTTTTCTACTTCTAACTACTGGTTCATAAATGAATACGTTTGAAAATGGAATGCATCAACAGAACAGTGTTGGCAGTATAAAAATAACTACAGCACCTTGTATTCCCAGGTGGTCTCCCATCCAAGTACTAACCAGGCCCAACACTGCTTAGCTTCCAAGATCAGATGAGATTGGGCGTATCCAGTGTGGTGTGGCTGTAGATGAGCTTTGTGGTTTCTGTTAGAACTTTTCTACTTTTAACTACTGGTTCATAAATGAATACGTTTGAAAATGGAATGCATCAACAGAACGGTGTTGGCAGTATAAAAATATCTACAGCACCTTGTATTCCCAGGTGGTCTCCCATCCAAGTACTAACCAGGCCCAACACTGCTTAGTTTCCAAGAACAGATGAGATTGGGCGTATCCAGTGTGGTGTTGCTGTAGATGAACTTTCTGGTTTCTGTTAGAACTTTTCTACTTCTAACTACTGGTTCATAAATGAATACGTTTTAAAATGGAATGCATCAACAGAACGGTGTTGGCAGTATAAAATTATCTACAGCACCTTGTATTCCCAGGTAGTCTCCCATCCAAATACTAACCAGGCACAACACTGTTTAGCTTCCAAGATCAGATGAGATTGGGCGTATCCAGTGTGGTGTGGCTGTAGATGAGCTTTGTGGTTTCTGTTAGAATTTTTCTACTTCTAACTACTGGTTCATAAATGAATACGTTTTAAAATGGAATCCATCAACAGAACGGTGTTGGCAGTATAAAAATATCTACAGCACCTTGTATTCCCAGGTGGTCTCCCATCCAAGTACTAACCAGGCCCAACACTGCTTAGCTTCCAAGATCAGATAAGATTGGACGTATCCAGTGTGGTGTGGCTGTAGATGAACTTTTTGGTTTCTGTTAGAACTTTTCTACTTCTAACTCATTGTTCATAAATGAATACGTTTAAAAATGGAATGCATCAACAGAACGGTGTTTTCAGTATAAAAATATCTACAGCACCTTGTATTACCGGGTGGTCTCCCATCCAAGTACTAACCAGGCCCAACACTGCTTAGCTTCCAAGATCAGATGAGATTGGGCGTATCCAGAGTGGTGTTGCTGTAGATGAACTTTCTGTTTTCTGTTAGAACTTTTCTACTTCTAACTACTGGTTCATAAATGAATACGTTTTAAAATGGAATGCATCAACAGAATGGTGTTGGCAGTATAAAAATATCTACAGCACCTTGTATTCCCAGGTGGTCTCCCATCCAAGTACTAACCAGGCCCAACACTGCTTAGCTTCCAAGCTCAGATGAGTTTGGGCGAATCCAGTGTGGTGTGGCTGTAGATGAGCTTTGTGGTTTCTGTTTGAACTTTTCTACTTCTAACTACTGGTTCATAAATGAATACATTTGAAAATTGAATGCATCAACAGAACGGTGTTAGCAGTATAAAAATATCTACAGCACCTTGTATTCCCAGGTGGTCTCCCATCCAAGTACTAACCAGGCCCAACACTGCTTAGCTTCCAAGCTCAGATGAGATTGGGCGTATCCAGTGTGGTGTGGCTGTAGATGAGCTTTATGGTTTCTGTTAGAACTTTTCTACTTCTAACTACTGTTTCATAAATGAATACGTTTGAAAATGGAATGCATCAACAGAACGGTGTTGGCAGTATAAAAATATCTACAGCACCTTGTATTCCCAAGTAGTCTCCCATCCAAATACTAACCAGGCACAACACTGTTTAGCTTCCAAGATCAGATGAGATTGGGCGTATCCAGTGTGGTGTGGCTGTAGATGAGCTTTGTGGTTTCTGTTAGAACTTTTCTACTTCTAACTACTGGTTCATAAATGAATACGTTTTAAAATGGAATCCATCAACAGAACGGTGTTGGCAGTATAAAAATATCTACAGCACCTTGTATTCCCAGGTGGTCTCCCATCCAAGTACTAACCAGGCCCAACACTGCTTAGCTTCCAAGATCAGATGAGATTGGACGTATCCAGTGTGGTGTGGCTGTAGATAAACTTTTTGGTTTCTGTTAGAACTTTTCTACTTCTAACTCCTGGTTCATAAATGAATACGTTTAAAAATGGAATGCATCAACAGAACGGTGTTTTCAGTATAAAAATATCTACAGCACCTTGTATTACCGGGTGGTCTCCCATCCAAGTACTAACCAGGCCCAACACTGCTTAGCTTTCAAGATCAGATGAGATTGGGCGTATCCAGTGTGGTGTTGCTCTAGATGAACTTTCTGTTTTCTGTTAGAACTTTTCTACTTCTAACTACTGGTTCATAAATGAATACGTTTTAAAATGGAATGCATCAACAGAACGGTGTTGGCAGTATAAAAATATCTACAGCACCTTGTATTCCCTGGTGGTTTCCCATCCAAGTACTAACCAGGCCCAACACTGCTTAGCTTCCAAGATTAGATGAGATTGGGCGTATCCAGTGTGGTGTGGCTGTAGATGAGCTTTGTGGTTTCTGTTTGAACTTTTCTACTTCTAACTACTGGTTCATAAATGAATACATTTGAAAATTGAATGCATCAACAGAACGGTGTTGGCAGTATAAAAATATCTACAGCACCTTGTATTCCCAGGTGGTCTCCCATCCAAGTACTAACCAGGCCCAACACTGCTTAGCTTCCAAGATCAGATGAGATTGGGCGTATCCAGTGTGGTGTGGCTGTAGATGAGCTTTGTGGTTTCTGTTTGAACTTTTCTACTTCTAACTACTGGTTCATAAATGAATACATTTGAAAATTGAATGCATCAACAGAACGGTGTTGGCAGTATAAAAATATCTACAGCACCTTGTATTCCCAGGTGGTCTCCCATCCAAGTACTAACCAGGCCCAACACTGCTTAGCTTCCAAGATCAGATGAGATTGGGCGTATCCAGTGTGGTGTGGCTATAGATGAGCTTTGTGGTTTCTGTTAGAACTTTTCTACTTCTAACTACTGGTTCATAAATGAATACGTTTTAAAATGGAATCCATCAACAGAACGGTGTTGGCAGTATAAAAATATCTACAGCACCTTGTATTCCCAGGTGGTCTCCCATCCAAGTACTAACCAGGCCCAACACTGCTTAGCTTCCAACATCAGATGAGATTGGACGTATCCAGTGTGGTGTGGCTGTAGATAAACTTTTTGGTTTCTGTTAGAACTTTTCTACTTCTAACTCCTGGTTCATAAATGAATACGTTTAAAAATGGAATGCATCAACAGAACGGTGTTTTCAGTATAAAAATATCTACAGCACCTTGTATTCCCAGGTGGTCTCCCATCCAGGTACTAACCAGGCCCAACACTGCTTAACTTCCAAGATCAGATGAGATTGGGCATATCCAGTGTGGTGTGGCTGTAGAAGAGCTTTGTGGTTTCTGTTAGTACTTTTCTACTTCTAACTACTGGTTCATAAATGAATACGTTTGAAAATGGAATGCATCAACAGAACGGTGTTGGTAGTATAAAAATATCTACAGCACCTTGTATTCCCAGGTGGCCTCCCATCCAAGTACTAACCAGGCCCAACACTGCTTAGCTTCCAAGCTCAGATGAGATTGGGCGTATCCAGTGTGGTGTGGCTGTAGATGAGCTTTATGGTTTCTGTTAGAACTTTTCTACTTCTAACTACTGTTTCATAAATGAATACGTTTGAAAATGGAATGCATCAACAGAACGGTGTTGGTAGTATAAAAATATCTACAGCACCTTGTATTCCCAGGTGGTCTCCCATCCAAGTACTAACCAGGCCCAACACTGCTTAGCTTCCAAGATCAGATGAGATTGGGCGTATCCAGTGTGGTGTGGCTGTAGATGAGCTTTGTGGTTTCTGTTAGAACTTTTCTACTTCTAACTACTGGTTCATAAATGAATACGTTTGAAAATGGAATGCATCAACAGAAGGGTGTTGGCAGTATAAAAATATCTACATCACCTTGTATTCCCAGGTGGTCTCCCATCCAAGTACTAACCAGGCCCTACACTGCTTAGCTTCCAAGATCAGATGAGATTGGGCGTATCCAGTGTAGTGTGGCTGTAGATGAGCTTCGTGTGTTCTGTTAGAACTTTTCTACTTCTAACTACTGGTTCATAAATGAATACGTTTGAAAATGGAATGCATCAACAGAAGGGTGTTGGCAGTATAAAAATATCTACAGCACCTTGTATTCCCAGGTGGTCTCCCATCCAAGTACTAACCAGGCCCAACACTGCTTAGCTTCCAAGATCAGATGAGATTGGGCGTATCCAGTGTGGTGTGGCTGTAGATGAGCTTTGTGGTTTCTGTTAGAACTTTTCTACTTCTAACTACTGGTTCATAAATGAATACGTTTGAAAATGGAATGCATCAACAGAACGGTGTTGGCAGTATAAAAATATCTACAGCACCTTGTATTCCCAGGTGGTCTCCCATCCAAGTACTAACCAGGCCCAACACTGCTTAGCTTCCAAGATCAGATGAGATTGGGCGTATCCAGAAAGGTGTAGCTGTAGATGAGCTTTGTGGTTTCTGTTAGAACTTTTCTACTTCTAACTACTGGTTCATAAATTAATAAGTTTTAAAATGGAATGCATCAACAGAACGGTGTTGGCAGTATAAAAATATCTACAGCACCTTGTATTCCCAGGTGGTCTCCCATCCAAGTACTAACCAGGCCCAACACTGCTTAGCTTTCAAGATCAGATGAGATTGGGCGTATCCAATGTGGTGTTGCTCTAGATGAACTTTCTGTTTTCTGTTAGAACTTTTCTACTTCTAACTACTGGTTCATAAATGAATACGTTTTAAAATGGAATGCATCAACAGAACGGTGTTGGCAGTATAAAAATATCTACAGCACCTTGTATTCCCTGGTGGTTTCCCATCCAAGTACTAACCAGGCCCAACACTGCTTAGCTTCCAAGATCAGATGAGATTGGGCGTATCCAGTGTGGTGTGGCTGTAGATGAGCTTTGTGGTTTCTGTTTGAACTTTTCTACTTCTAACTACTGGTTCATAAATGAATACATTTGAAAATTGAATGCATCAACAGAACGGTGTTGGCAGTATAAAAATATCTACAGCACCTTGTATTCCCAGGTGGTCTCCCATCCAAGTACTAACCAGGCCCAACACTGCTTAGCTTCCAAGATCAGATGAGATTGGGCGTATCCAGTGTGGTGTGGCTGTAGATGAGCTTTGTGGTTTCTGTTTGAACTTTTCTACTTCTAACTACTGGTTCATAAATGAATACATTTGAAAATTGAATGCATCAACAGAACGGTGTTGGCAGTATAAAAATATCTACAGCACCTTGTATTCCCAGGTGGTCTCCCATCCAAGTACTAACCAGGCCCAACACTGCTTAGCTTCCAAGATCAGATGAGATTGGGCGTATCCAGTGTGGTGTGGCTGTAGATGAGCTTTGTGGTTTCTGTTAGAACTTTTCTACTTCTAACTACTGGTTCATAAATGAATACGTTTTAAAATGGAATCCATCAACAGAACGGTGTTGGCAGTATAAAAATATCTACAGCACCTTGTATTCCCAGGTGGTCTCCCATCCAAGTACTAACCAGGCCCAACACTGCTTAGCTTCCAACATCAGATGAGATTGGACGTATCCAGTGTGGTGTGGCTGTAGATAAACTTTTTGGTTTCTGTTAGAACTTTTCTACTTCTAACTCCTGGTTCATAAATGAATATGTTTAAAAATGGAATGCATCAACAGAACGGTGTTTTCAGTATAAAAATATCTACAGCACCTTGTATTACCGGGTGGTCTCCCATCCAAGTACTAACCAGGCCCAACACTGCTTAGCTTCCAAGATCAGATGAGATTGGGCGTATCCAGTGTGGTGTTGCTGTAGATGAACTTTCTGTTTTCTGTTAGAACTTTTCTACTTCTAACTACTGGTTCATAAATGAATACGTTTTAAAATGGAATGCATCAACAGAACGGTGTTGGCAGTATAAAAATATCTACAGCACCTTGTATTCCCAGGTGGTTTCCCATCCAAGTACTAACCAGGCCCAACACTGCTTAGCTTCCAAGATCAGATGAGATTGGGCGTATCCAGTGTGGTGTGGCTGTAGATGAGCTTTGTGGTTTCTGTTTGAACTTTTCTACTTCTAACTACTGGTTCATAAATGAATACATTTGAAAATTGAATGCATCAACAGAACGGTGTTGGCAGTATAAAAATATCTACAGCACCTTGTATTCCCAGGTGGTCTCCCAACCAAGTACTAACCAGGCCCAACACTGCTTAGCTTCCAAGATCAGATGAGATTGGGCGTATCCAGTGTGGTGTTGCTGTAGATGTACTTTCTGGTTTCTGTTAGAACTTTTCTACTTCTAACTACTGGTTCATTAATGAATACGTTTTAAAATGGAATGCATCAACAGAATGGTGTTGGCAGTATAAAAATATCTACAGCACCTTGTATTCCCAGGTGGTCTCCCATCCAGGTACTAACCAGGCCCAACACTGCTTAACTTCCAAGATCAGATGAGATTGGGCATATCCAGTGTGGTGTGGCTGTAGAAGAGCTTTGTGGTTTCTGTTAGTACTTTTCTACTTCTAACTACTGGTTCATAAATGAATACGTTTGAAAATGGAATGCATCAACAGAACGGTGTTGGTAGTATAAAAATATCTACAGCACCTTGTATTCCCAGGTGGCCTCCCATCCAAGTACTAACCAGGCCCAACACTGCTTAGCTTCCAAGCTCAGATGAGATTGGGCGTATCCAGTGTGGTGTGGCTGTAGATGAGCTTTATGGTTTCTGTTAGAACTTTTCTACTTCTAACTACTGTTTCATAAATGAATACGTTTGAAAATGGAATGCATCAACAGAACGGTGTTGGTAGTATAAAAATATCTACAGCACCTTGTATTCCCAGGTGGTCTCCCATCCAAGTACTAACCAGGCCCAACACTGCTTAGCTTCCAAGATCAGATGAGATTGGGCGTATCCAGTGTGGTGTGGCTGTAGATGAGCTTTGTGGTTTCTGTTAGAACTTTTCTACTTCTAACTACTGGTTCATAAATGAATACGTTTGAAAATGGAATGCATCAACAGAAGGGTGTTGGCAGTATAAAAATATCTACATCACCTTGTATTCCCAGGTGGCCTCCCATCCAAGTACTAACCAGGCCCTACACTGCTTAGCTTCCAAGATCAGATGAGATTGGGCGTATCCAGTGTAGTGTGGCTGTAGATGAGCTTCGTGTGTTCTGTTAGAACTTTTCTACTTCTAACTACTGGTTCATAAATGAATACGTTTGAAAATGGAATGCATCAACAGAAGGGTGTTGGCAGTATAAAAATATCTACAGCACCTTGTATTCCCAGGTGGTCTCCCATCCAAGTACTAACCAGGCCCAACACTGCTTAGCTTCCAAGATCAGATGAGATTGGGCGTATCCAGTGTGGTGTGGCTGTAGATGAGCTTTGTGGTTTCTGTTAGAACTTTTCTACTTCTAACTACTGGTTCATAAATGAATACGTTTGAAAATGGAATGCATCAACAGAACGGTGTTGGCAGTATAAAAATATCTACAGCACCTTGTATTCCCAGGTGGTCTCCCATCCAAGTACTAACCAGGCCCAACACTGCTTAGCTTCCAAGATCAGATGAGATTGGGCGTATCCAGAAAGGTGTAGCTGTGGATGAGCTTTGTGGTTTCTGTTAGAACTTTTCTACTTCTAACTACTGGTTCATAAATTAATAAGTTTTAAAATGGAATGCATCAACAGAACGGTGTTGGCAGTATAAAAATATCTACAGCACCTTGTATTCCCAGGTGGTCTCCCATCCAAGTACTAACCAGGCCCAACACTGCTTAGCTTCCAAGATCAGATGAGATTGGGCGTATCCAGTGTGGTGTGGCTGTAGATGAGCTTTGTGGTTTCTGTTAGAACTTTTCTACTTCTAACTACTGGTTCATAAATGAATTCGTTTGAAAATGGAATGCATCAACAGAACGGTGTTGGCAGTATAAAAATATCTACAGCACCTTGTATTCCCAGGTGGTCTCCCATCCAAGTACTAACCAGGCCCAACACTGCTTAGCTTTCAAGATCAGATGAGATTGGACGTATCCAGTATGGTGTGGCTGTAGATGAACTTTTTGGTTTCTGTTAGAACTTTTCTACTTCTAACTACTGGTTCATAAATTAATACGTTTTAAAATGGAATGCATCAACAGAACGGTGTTGGCAGTATAAAATTATCTACAGCACCTTGTATTCCCAGGCGGTCTCCCATCCAAGTACTAACCAGGCCCAACACTGCTTAGCTTCCAAGATCAGATGAGATTGGGCGTATCCAGTGTGGTGTGGCTGTAGATGAGCTTTATGGTTTCTGTTTGAACTTTTCTACTTCTAACTACTGGTTCATAAATGAATACATTTGAAAATTGAATGCATCAACAGAACGGTGTTGGCAGTATAAAATATCTACAGCACCTTGTAATCCCAGGTGGTCTCCCATCCAAATACTAACCAGGCCGAACACTGCTTAGCTTTCAAGATCAGATGAGATTGGGCGTATCCACTGTGTTTTGGCTGTAGATGAGCTTTGTGGTTTCTGTTAGAACTTTTCTACTTCTAACTACTGGTTCATAAATGAATACGTTTGAAAATAGAATGCATCAACAGAACGGTGTTGGCAGTATAAAAATATCTACAGCACCTTGTATTCCCAGGTGGTCTCCCATCCAAGTACTAACCAGGCCCAGCACTGCTTAGCTTCCAAGATCAGATGAGATTGGGCGTATGCAGTGTGGTGTGGCTGTAGATGAACTTTGTGGTTTCTGTGAGAACTTTTCTACTTCTAACTACTGGTTCATAAAAGAATACGTTTGAAAATGGAATGCATCAACAGAACGGTGTTGGCAGTATAAAAATATCTACAGCACCTTGTATTCCCAGGTGGTCTCCCATCCAAGTACTAACCAGGCCCAACACTGCTTAGCTTCCAAGATCAGATGAGATTGGGCGTATCCAGTGTGGTGTGGCTGTAGATGAGCTTTGTAGTTTCTGTTAGAACTTTTCTACTTCTAACTACTGGTTCATAAATGAATACGTTTTAAAATGGAATGCATCATCAGAACGGTGTTGGCAGTATAAAAATATCTACAGCACCTTGTATACCCAGGTGGTCTCCCATCCAAGTTCTAACCAAGCCCAACACTGCTTAGCTTCCAAGATCAGATGAGATTAGGCGTATCCAGTGTGGTGTGGCTGTAGATGAGTTTTATGGTTTCTGTTTGAACTTTTCTACTTCTAACTACTGGTTCATAAATGAATACATTTGAAAATTGAATGCATCAACAGAACAGTGTTGGCAGTATAACAATATCTACAGCACCTTGTATTCCCAGGTGGTCTCCCATCCAAGTACTAACCAGGCCCAACACTGCTTAGCTTTCAAGATCAGATGAGATTGGGCGTATCCAATGTGGTGTTGCTCTAGATGAACTTTCTGTTTTCTGTTAGAACTTTTCTACTTCTAACTACTGGTTCATAAATGAATACGTTTTAAAATGGAATGCATCAACAGAACGGTGTTGGCAGTATAAAAATATCTACAGCACCTTGTATTCCCTGGTGGTTTCCCATCCAAGTACTAACCAGGCCCAACACTGCTTAGCTTCCAAGATCAGATGAGATTGGGCGTATCCAGTGTGGTGTGGCTGTAGATGAGCTTTGTGGTTTCTGTTTGAACTTTTCTACTTCTAACTACTGGTTCATAAATGAATACATTTGAAAATTGAATGCATCAACAGAACGGTGTTGGCAGTATAAAAATATCTACAGCACCTTGTATTCCCAGGTGGTCTCCCATCCAAGTACTAACCAGGCCCAACACTGCTTAGCTTCCAAGATCAGATGAGATTGGGCGTATCCAGTGTGGTGTGGCTGTAGATGAGCTTTGTGGTTTCTGTTTGAACTTTTCTACTTCTAACTACTGGTTCATAAATGAATACATTTGAAAATTGAATGCATCAACAGAACGGTGTTGGCAGTATAAAAATATCTACAGCACCTTGTATTCCCAGGTGGTCTCCCATCCAAGTACTAACCAGGCCCAACACTGCTTAGCTTCCAAGATCAGATGAGATTGGGCGTATCCAGTGTGGTGTGGCTGTAGATGAGCTTTGTGGTTTCTGTTAGAACTTTTCTACTTCTAACTACTGGTTCATAAATGAATACGTTTTAAAATGGAATCCATCAACAGAACGGTGTTGGCAGTATAAAAATATCTACAGCACCTTGTATTCCCAGGTGGTCTCCCATCCAAGTACTAACCAGGCCCAACACTGCTTAGCTTCCAACATCAGATGAGATTGGACGTATCCAGTGTGGTGTGGCTGTAGATAAACTTTTTGGTTTCTGTTAGAACTTTTCTACTTCTAACTCCTGGTTCATAAATGAATACGTTTAAAAATGGAATGCATCAACAGAACGGTGTTTTCAGTATAAAAATATCTACAGCACCTTGTATTACCGGGTGGTCTCCCATCCAAGTACTAACCAGGCCCAACACTGCTTAGCTTCCAAGATCAGATGAGATTGGGCGTATCCAGTGTGGTGTTGCTGTAGATGAACTTTCTGTTTTCTGTTAGAACTTTTCTACTTCTAACTACTGGTTCATAAATGAATACGTTTTAAAATGGAATGCATCAACAGAACGGTGTTGGCAGTATAAAAATATCTACAGCACCTTGTATTCCCAGGTGGTTTCCCATCCAAGTACTAACCAGGCCCAACACTGCTTAGCTTCCAAGATCAGATGAGATTGGGCGTATCCAGTGTGGTGTGGCTGTAGATGAGCTTTGTGGTTTCTGTTTGAACTTTTCTACTTCTAACTACTGGTTCATAAATGAATACATTTGAAAATTGAATGCATCAACAGAACGGTGTTGGCAGTATAAAAATATCTACAGCACCTTGTATTCCCAGGTGGTCTCCCATCCAAGTACTAACCAGGCCCAACACTGCTTAGCTTCCAAGATCAGATGAGATTGGGCGTATCCAGTGTGGTGTTGCTGTAGATGTACTTTCTGGTTTCTGTTAGAACTTTTCTACTTCTAACTACTGGTTCATTAATGAATACGTTTTAAAATGGAATGCATCAACAGAATGGTGTTGGCAGTATAAAAATATCTACAGCACCTTGTATTCCCAGGTGGTCTCCCATCCAGGTACTAACCAGGCCCAACACTGCTTAACTTCCAAGATCAGATGAGATTGGGCATATCCAGTGTGGTGTGGCTGTAGAAGAGCTTTGTGGTTTCTGTTAGTACTTTTCTACTTCTAACTACTGGTTCATAAATGAATACGTTTGAAAATGGAATGCATCAACAGAACGGTGTTGGTAGTATAAAAATATCTACAGCACCTTGTATTCCCAGGTGGCCTCCCATCCAAGTACTAACCAGGCCCAACACTGCTTAGCTTCCAAGCTCAGATGAGATTGGGCGTATCCAGTGTGGTGTGGCTGTAGATGAGCTTTATGGTTTCTGTTAGAACTTTTCTACTTCTAACTACTGTTTCATAAATGAATACGTTTGAAAATGGAATGCATCAACAGAACGGTGTTGGTAGTATAAAAATATCTACAGCACCTTGTATTCCCAGGTGGTCTCCCATCCAAGTACTAACCAGGCCCAACACTGCTTAGCTTCCAAGATCAGATGAGATTGGGCGTATCCAGTGTGGTGTGGCTGTAGATGAGCTTTGTGGTTTCTGTTAGAACTTTTCTACTTCTAACTACTGGTTCATAAATGAATACGTTTGAAAATGGAATGCATCAACAGAAGGGTGTTGGCAGTATAAAAATATCTACATCACCTTGTATTCCCAGGTGGCCTCCCATCCAAGTACTAACCAGGCCCTACACTGCTTAGCTTCCAAGATCAGATGAGATTGGGCGTATCCAGTGTAGTGTGGCTGTAGATGAGCTTCGTGTGTTCTGTTAGAACTTTTCTACTTCTAACTACTGGTTCATAAATGAATACGTTTGAAAATGGAATGCATCAACAGAAGGGTGTTGGCAGTATAAAAATATCTACAGCACCTTGTATTCCCAGGTGGTCTCCCATCCAAGTACTAACCAGGCCCAACACTGCTTAGCTTCCAAGATCAGATGAGATTGGGCGTATCCAGTGTGGTGTGGCTGTAGATGAGCTTTGTGGTTTCTGTTAGAACTTTTCTACTTCTAACTACTGGTTCATAAATGAATACGTTTGAAAATGGAATGCATCAACAGAACGGTGTTGGCAGTATAAAAATATCTACAGCACCTTGTATTCCCAGGTGGTCTCCCATCCAAGTACTAACCAGGCCCAACACTGCTTAGCTTCCAAGATCAGATGAGATTGGGCGTATCCAGAAAGGTGTAGCTGTGGATGAGCTTTGTGGTTTCTGTTAGAACTTTTCTACTTCTAACTACTGGTTCATAAATTAATAAGTTTTAAAATGGAATGCATCAACAGAACGGTGTTGGCAGTATAAAAATATCTACAGCACCTTGTATTCCCAGGTGGTCTCCCATCCAAGTACTAACCAGGCCCAACACTGCTTAGCTTCCAAGATCAGATGAGATTGGGCGTATCCAGTGTGGTGTGGCTGTAGATGAGCTTTGTGGTTTCTGTTAGAACTTTTCTACTTCTAACTACTGGTTCATAAATGAATTCGTTTGAAAATGGAATGCATCAACAGAACGGTGTTGGCAGTATAAAAATATCTACAGCACCTTGTATTCCCAGGTGGTCTCCCATCCAAGTACTAACCAGGCCCAACACTGCTTAGCTTTCAAGATCAGATGAGATTGGACGTATCCAGTATGGTGTGGCTGTAGATGAACTTTTTGGTTTCTGTTAGAACTTTTCTACTTCTAACTACTGGTTCATAAATGAATTCGTTTGAAAATGGAATGCATCAACAGAACGGTGTTGGCAGTATAAAATTGTCTACAGCACCTTGTATTCCCAGGCGGTCTCCCATCCAAGTACTAACCAGGCCCAACACTGCTTAGCTTCCAAGATCAGATGAGATTGGGCGTATCCAATGTGGTGTGGCTGTAGATGAGCTTTATGGTTTCTGTTTGAACTTTTCTACTTCTAACTACTGGTTCATAAATGAATACATTTGAAAATTGAATGCATCAACAGAACTGTGTTGGCAGTATAAAATATCTACAGCACCTTGTATTCCCAGGTGGTCTCCCATCCAAGTACTAACCAGGCCCAACACTGCTTAGCTTCCAAGATCAGATGAGATTGGGCGTATCCACTGTGTTGTGGCTGTAGATGAGCTTTGTGGTTTCTGTTAGAACTTTTCTACTTCTAACTACTGGTTCATAAATGAATACGTTTGAAAATAGAATGCATCAACAGAACGGTGTTGGCAGTATAAAAATATCTACAGCACCTTGTATTCCCAGGTGGTCTCCCATCCAAGTACTAACCAGGCCCAACACTGCTTAGCTTCCAAGATCAGATGAGATTGGGCGTATCCACTGTGTTGTGGCTGTAGATGAGCTTTGTGGTTTCTGTTAGAACTTTTCTACTTCTAACTACTGGTTCATAAATGAATACGTTTGAAAATAGAATGCATCAACAGAACGGTGTTGGCAGTATAAAAATATCTACAGCACCTTGTATTCCCAGGTGGTCTCCCATCCAAGTACTAACCAGGCCCAGCACTGCTTAGCTTCCAAGATCAGATGAGATTGGGCGTATCCAGTGTGGTGTTGCTGTAGATGAACTTTCTGGTTTCTGTTAGAACTTTTCTACTTCTAACAACTGGTTCATAAATGAATACGTTTTAAAATGGAATGCATCAACAGAACGGTGTTGGCAGTATAAAAATATCTACAGCACCTTGTATTCCCAGGTGGTCTCCCATCCAAGTACTAAACAGGCCCAACACTGCTTAGCTTCCAAGATCAGATGAGATTGGGCGTATCCAGTGTGGTGTGGCTGTAGATGAGCTTTGTGGTTTCTGTTAGAACTTTTCTACTTCTAACTCAGGCATTCCCAACCACGGTACTCAAGGCACACCAACAGTGCAGGTTTTAGTGATATCAAGGCTGCAGCACAGATGGTTAAATCAAAATAATTTAGCTACTAATTAAGTCACCTGTGCTGAAGCCTGGATATCACAAAAACCTGCACTGTTAGTGTGCCTTGAGGACCGTGGTTGGGAATGCCTGTTCTAACTACTGGTTCATAAATGAATTCGTTTGAAAATGGAATGCATCAACAGAACGGTGTTGGCAGTATAAAATTATCTACAGCACCTTGTATTCCCAGGCGGTCTCCCATCCAAGTACTAACCAGGCCCAACACTGCTTAGCTTCCAAGATCAGATGAGATTGGGCGTATCCACTGTGTTGTGGCTGTAGATGAGCTTTGTGGTTTCTGTTAGAACTTTTCTACTTCTAACTACTGGTTCATAAATGAATACGTTTGAAAATAGAATGCATCAACAGAACGGTGTTGGCAGTATAAAAATATCTACAGCACCTTGTATTCCCAGGTGGTCTCCCATCCAAGTACTAACCAGGCCCAACACTGCTTAGCTTCCAAGATCAGATGAGATTGGGCGTATCCACTGTGTTGTGGCTGTAGATGAGCTTTGTGGTTTCTGTTAGAACTTTTCTATTTCTAACTACTGGTTCATAAATGAATACGTTTGAAAATAGAATGCATCAACAGAACGGTGTTGGCAGTATAAAAATATCTACAGCACCTTGTATTCCCAGGTGGTCTCCCATCCAAGTACTAACCAGGCCCAACACTGCTTAGCTTCCAAGATCAGATGAGATTGGGCGTATCCAGTGTGGTGTTGCTGTAGATGAACTTTCTGGTTTCTGTTAGAACTTTTCTACTTCTAACAACTGGTTCATAAATGAATACGTTTTAAAATGGAATGCATCAACAGAACGGTGTTGGCAGTATAAAAATATCTACAGCACCTTGTATTCCCAGGTGGTCTCCCATCCAAGTACTAAACAGGCCCAACACTGCTTAGCTTCCAAGATCAGATGAGATTGGGCGTATCCAGTGTGGTGTGGCTGTAGATGAGCTTTGTGGTTTCTGTTAGAACTTTTCTACTTCTAACTCAGGCATTCCCAACCACGGTACTCAAGGCACACCAACAGTGCAGGTTTTAGTGATATCAAGGCTGCAGCACAGATGGTTAAATCAAAATAATTTAGCTACTAATTAAGTCACCTGTGCTGAAGCCTGGATATCACAAAAACCTGCACTGTTAGTGTGCCTTGAGGACCGTGGTTGGGAATGCCTGTTCTAACTACTGGTTCATAAATGAATTCGTTTGAAAATGGAATGCATCAACAGAACGGTGTTGGCAGTATAAAATTATCTACAGCACCTTGTATTCCCAGGCGGTCTCCCATCCAAGTACTAACAAGGCCCAACACTGCTTAGCTTCCAAGATCAGATGAGATTGGGCGTATCCAGTGTGGTGTGGCTGTAGATGAGCTTTATGGTTTCTGTTTGAACTTTTCTACTTCTAACTACTGGTTCATAAATGAATACATTTGAAAATTGAATGCATCAACAGAACGGTGTTGGCAGTATAAAATATCTACAGCACCTTGTATTCCCAGGTGGTCTCCCATCCAAGTACTAACCAGGCCCAACACTGCTTAGCTTCCAAGATCAGATGAGATTGGGCGTATCCAGTGTGGTGTGGCTGTAGATGAGCTTTGTGGTTTTTGTTAGAACTTTTCTACTTCTAACTACTGGTTCATAAATGAATTCGTTTGAAAATGGAATGCATCAACAGAACGGTGTTGGCAGTATAAAAATATCTACAGCACCTTGTATTCCCAGGTGGTCTCCCATCCAAGTACTAACCAGGCCCAACACTGCTTAGCTTCCAAGATCAGATGAGATTAGACGTATCCAGTGTGGTGTGGCTGTAGATGAACTTTTTGGTTTCTGTTAGAACTTTTCTACTTCTAACTACTGGTTCATAAATGAATACGTTTTAAAATGGAATGCATCAACAGAACGGTGTTGGCAGTATAAAATTATCTACAGCACCTTGTATTCCCAGGTGGTCTCCCATCCAAGTACTAACCAGGCCCAACACTGCTTAGCTTCCAAGATCAGATGAGATTGGGCGTATCCAGTGTGGTGTGGCTGTAGATGAGCTTTATGGTTTCTGTTTGAACTTTTCTACTTCTAACTTCTGGTTCATAAATGAATACATTTGAAAATTGAATGCATCAACAGAACGGTGTTGGCAGTATAAAAATATCTACAGCACCTTGTATTCCCAGGTGGTCTCCCATCCAAGTACTAACCAGGCCCAACACTGCTTAGCTTCCAAGATCAGATGAGATTGGGCATATCCAGTATGGTGTGGCTGTAGATGAGCTTTGTAGTTTCTGTTAGAACTTTTCTACTTCTAACTACTGGTTCATAAATGAATACGTTTGAAAATGGAATGCATCAACAGAACGGTGTTGGCAGTATAAAAATATCTACAGCACCTTGTATTCCCAGGTGGTCTCCCATCCAAGTACTAACCAGACCCAACACTGCTTAGCTTCCAAGATCAGATGAGATTGGGCGTATCCAGTGTGGTGTTGCTGTAGATGAACTTTCTGGTTTCTGTTAGAACTTTTCTACTTCTAACAACTGGTTCATAAATGAATACGTTTTAAAATGGAATGCATCAACAGAACGGTGTTGGCAGTATAAAAATATCTACAGCACCTTGTATTCCCAGGTGGTCTCCCATCCAAGTACTAAACAGGCCCAACACTGCTTAGCTTCCAAGATCAGATGATATTGGGCGTATCCAGTGTGGTGTGGCTGTAGATGAGCTTTGTGGTTTCTGTTAGAACTTTTCTACTTCTAACTCAGGCATTCCCAACCACGGTACTCAAGGCACACCAACAGTGCAGGTTTTAGTGATATCAAGGCTGCAGCACAGATGGTTAAATCAAAATAATTTAGCTACTAATTAAGTCACCTGTGCTGAAGCCTGGATATCACAAAAACCTGCACTGTTAGTGTGCCTTGAGGACCGTGGTTGGGAATGCCTGTTCTAACTACTGGTTCATAAATGAATTCGTTTGAAAATGGAATGCATCAACAGAACGGTGTTGGCAGTATAAAATTATCTACAGCTCCTTGTATTCCCAGGCGGTCTCCCATCCAAGTACTAACCAGGCCCAACACTGCTTAGCTTCCAAGATCAGATGAGATTGGGCGTATCCAATGTGGTGTGGCTGTAGATGAGCTTTATGGTTTCTGTTTGAACTTTTCTACTTCTAACTACTGGTTCATAAATGAATACATTTGAAAATTGAATGCATCAACAGAACGGTGTTGGCAGTATAAAATATCTACAGCACCTTGTATTCCCAGGTGGTCTCCCATCCAAGTACTAACCAGGCCCAACACTGCTTAGCTTCCAAGATCAGATGAGATTGGGCGTATCCACTGTGTTGTGGCTGTAGATGAGCTTTGTGGTTTCTGTTAGAACTTTTCTACTTCTAACTACTGGTTCATAAATGAATACGTTTGAAAATAGAATGCATCAACAGAACGGTGTTGGCAGTATAAAAATATCTATAGCACCTTGTATTCCCAGGTGGTCTCCCATCCAAGTACTAACCAGGCCCAACACTGCTTAGCTTCCAAGATCAGATGAGATTGGGCGTATCCAGTGTGGTGTGGCTGTAGATTAACTTTGTGGTTTCTGTTAGAACTTTTCTACTTCTAACTACTGGTTCATAAAAGAATACGTTTGAAAATGGAATGCATCAACAGAACGGTGTTGGCAGTATAAAATGATCTACAGCACCTTGTATTCCCAGGTGGTCTCCCATCCAAGTACTAACCAGGCCCAACACTGCTTAGCTTCCAAGATCAGATGAGATTGGGCGTATCCAGTGTGGTGTGGCTGTAGATGAACTTTGTGGTTTCTGTTAGAACTTTTCTACTTCTAACTACTGGTTCATAAATGAATACGTTTTAAAATGGAATGCATCAACAGAACGGTGTTGGCAGTATAAAATTATCTACAGCACCTTGTATTACCAGGTGGTCTCCCATCCAAGTACTAACCAGGCCCAACACTGCTTAGCTTCCAAGATCAGATGAGATTGGGCATATCCAGTGTGGTGTGGCTGTAGATGAGCTTTATGGTTTCTGTTAGAACTTTTCTACTTCTAACTACTGGTTCATAAATGAATACATTTGAAAATGGAATGCATCAACAGAACGGTGTTGGCAGTATAAAAATATCTACAGCACCTTTTATATTCCCAGGTGGTCTCCCATCCAAGTACTAACCAGGCCCAACACTGCTTTGCTTCCAAGATCAGATGAGATTGAGCGTATCCAGTGTGGTGTGGCTGTAGATGAGCTTTGTGGTTTCTGTTAGAACTTTTCTACTTCTAACTACTGGTTCATAAATGAATACGTTTGAAAATGGAATGCATCAACAGAACGGTGTTGGCAGTATAAAAATATCTACAGCACTTTGTATTCCCAGGTTGTCTCCCATCCAAGTAATAACCAGGCCCAACACTGCTTAGCTTCCAAGATCAGATGAGATTGGACATATCCAGTATGGTGTGGCTGTAGATGAACTTTTTGGTTTCTGTTAGAACTTTTCTACTTCTAACTACTGGTTCATAAATGAATACGTTTTAAAATGGAATGCATCAACAGAACGGTGTTGGCAGTATAAAATTATCTACAGCACCTTGTATTCCCAGGTGGTCTCCCATCCAAGTACTAACCAGGCCCAACACTGTTTAGCTTCCAAGATCAGATGAGATTGGGCGTATCCAGTGTAGTGTGGCTGTAGATGAATTTTGTGGTTTCTGTTAGAACTTTTCTACTTCTAACTACTGGTTCATAAATGAATACATTTGAAAATGGAATGCATCAACAGAACGGTGTTGGCAGTATAAAAACATCTACAGCACCATGTATTCCCAGGTGGTCTCCCATCCAAGTACTAACCAGGCCCAACACTGCTTAGCTTCCAAGATCAGATGAGATTGGGCGTATCCAATGTGGTGTGGCTGTAGATGAGCTTTGTGGTTTCTGTTAGAACTTTTCTACTTCTAACTACTGGTTCATAAATGAATACGTTTGAAAATGGAATGCATCAACAGAACGGTGTTGGTAGTATAAAAATATCTACAGCACCTTGTATTCCCAGGTGGTCTCCCATCCAAGTACTAACCAGGCCCAACACTGCTTAGCTTCCAAGATCAGATGAGATTGGGCGTATCCAGTGTGATGTGGCTGTAAATGAGCTTTGTGGTTTCTGTTAGAACTTTTCTACTTCTAACTACTGGTTCATAAATGAATACGTTTGAAAATGGAATGCATAAACAGAACGGTGTTTGCAGTATAAAAATATCTACAGCACCTTGTATTCCCAGGTGGTCTCCCATCCAAGTACTAACCATGCCCAACACTGCTTAGCTTTCAAGATCAGATGAGATTGGGCGTATCCAGTGTGGTGTGGCTGTAGATGAGCTTTGTGGTTTCTGTTAGAAATTTTCTACTTCTAACTACTGGTTCATAAATGAATACGTTTGAAAATGGAATGCATCAACAGAACGGTGTTGGCAGTATAAAAATATCTAAGCACCTTGTATTCCCAGGTGGTCTCCCATCCAAGTACTAACCAGGCCCAACACTGCTTAGCTTCCAAGATCAGATGAGATTGGGCGTATCCAGTGTGGTGTGGCTGTAGATGAGCTTTGTGGTTTCTGTTAGAACTTTTCTACTTCTAACTACTGGTTCATAAATGAATACGTTTGAAAATGGAATGCATCAACAGAACGGTGTTGGCAGTATAAAAATATCTACAGCACCTTGTATTCCCAGGTGGTCTCCCATCCAAGTACTAACCAGGCCCAACACTGCTTAGCTTCCAAGATCAGATGAGATTGGGCGTATCCAGTGTGGTGTGGCTGTAGATGAGCTTTGTGGTTTCTGTTAGAACTTTTCTACTTCTAACTACTGGTTCATAAATGAATACGTTTGAAAATGGAATGCATCAACAGAACGGTGTTGGTAGTATAAAAATATCTACAGCACCTTGTATTCCCAGGTGGTCTCCCATCCAAGTACTAACCAGGCCCAGCACTGCTTAGCTTCCTAGATCAGATGAGATTGGGCGTATCCAGTGTGGTGTGGCTGTAGATGAGCTTTGTGGTTTCTGTTTGAACTTTTCTACTTCTAACTACTGGTTCATAAATGAATACATTTGAAAATTGAATGCATCAACAGAACGGTGTTGGCAGTATAAAAATATCTACAGCACCTTGTATTCCCAGGTGGTCTCCCATCCAAGTACTAACCAGGCCCAACACTGCTTAGCTTCCAAGATCAGATGAGATTGGGCGTATCCAGTGTGGTGTTGCTGTAGATGAACTTTCTGGTTTCTGTTAGAACTTTTCTACTTCTAACTACTGGTTCATAAATGAATACGTTTTAAAATGGAATGCATCAACAGAACGGTGTTGGCAGTATAAAAATATCTACAACACCTTGTATTCCCAGGTGGTCTCCCATCCAAGTACTAACCAAGCCCAACACTGCTTAGCTTCCAAGATCAGATGAGATTGAGCGTATCCAGTGTGGTGTGGCTGTAGATGAGCTTTGTGGTTTCTGTTAGAACTTTTCTACTTCTAACTACTGGTTCATAAATGAATACGTTTGAAAATGGAATGCATCAACAGAACGGTGTTGGCAGTATAAAAATATCTACAGCACCTTGTATTCCCAGGTGGTCTCCCATCCAAGTACTAACCAGGCCCAACACTGCTTAGCTTCCAAGATCAGATGAGATTGGGCGTATCCAGTGTGGTGTGGCTGTAGATGAGCTTTGTGGTTTCTGTTAGAACTTTTCTACTTCTAACTACTGGTTCATAAATGAATACGTTTGAAAATGGAATGCATCAACAGAACGGTGTTGGCAGTATAAAAATATCTACAGCACCTTGTATTCCCAGGTGGTCTCCCATCCAAGTACTAACCAGGCCCAACACTGCTTAGCTTCCAAGATCAGATGAGATTGGGCGCATCCAGTGTGGCTTGGCTCTAGATGAGCTTTATGGTTTCTGTTAGAACTTTTCTACTTCTAACTACTGGTTCATAAATGAAAACGTTTGAAAATGGAATGCATCAACAGACCGGTGTTGGCAGTATAAAAATGTCTACAGCACCTTGTATTCCCAGGTGGTCTCCCATCCAAGTACTAACCAGGCCCAACACTGCTTAGCTTCCAAGATCAGATGAGATTGGCCGTATCCAGTGTGGTGTGGCTGTAGATGAGCTTTGTGGTTTCTGTTAGAACTTTTCTACTTCTAACTACTGGTTCATAAATGAATACGTTTGAAAATGGAATGCATCAACAGAATGGTGTTGGCAGTATAAAAATATCTACAGCACCTTGTATTCCCAGGTGGTCTCCCATCCAAGTGCTAACCAGGCCCAACACTGCTTAGCTTCCAAGATCAGATGAGATTGGGCGTATCCAGTGTGGTGTGGCTGTAGATGAGCTTTGTGGTTTCTGTTAGAACTTTTCTACTTCTAACTACTGGTTCATAAATGAATACGTTTGAAAATGGAATGCATCAACAGAACGGTGTTGGCAGTATAAAAATATCTTCAGCACCTTGTATTTCCAGGTGGTCTCCCATCCAAGTACTAACCAGGCCCAACACTGCTTAGTTTCCAAAATCAGATGAGATTGGGCGTATCCAGTGTGGTGTTGCTGTAGATGAACTTTCTGGTTTCTGTTAGAACTTTTCTACTTCTAACTACTGGCTCATAAATGAATACATTTGAAAATTGAATGCATAAACAGAACGGTGTTGGCAGTATAAAAATATCTACAGCACCTTGTATTCCTAGGTGGTCTCCCATCCAAGTACTAACCAGGCCCAACACTGCTTAGCTTCCAAGATCAGATGAGATTGGGCGTATCCAGTGTGGTGTGGCTGTAGATGAGCTTTGTGGTTTCTGTTAGAACTTTTCTACTTCTAACTACTGGTTCATAAATGAAAACGTTTGAAAATGGAATGCATCATCAGACCGGTGTTGGCAGTATAAAAATATCTACAGCACCTTGTATTCCCAGGTGGTCTCCCATCCAAGTACTAACGAGGCCCAACACTGCTTAGCTTCCAAGATCAGATGAGATTGGGCGTATCCAGTGTGGTGTGGCTGTAGATGAGCTTTGTGGTTTCTGTTAGAACTTTTCTACTTCTAACTACTGGTTCATAAATGAAAACGTTTGAAAATGGAATGCATCAACAGAACGGTGTTGGCAGTATAAAAATATCTACAGCACCTTGTATTCCCAGGTGGTCTCCCATCCAAGTACTAACCAGGCCCAACACTGCTTAGCTTCCAAGATTAGATGAGATTGGGCGTATCCAGTGTGCTGTGGCTGTAGATGAGCTTTGTTGTTTCTGTTAGAACTTTTCTACTTCTAACTACTGGTTCTTAAATGAATACGTTTGAAAATGGAATGCATCAACAGAACGGTGTTGGCAGTATAAAAATATCTACAGCACCTTGTATTCCCAGGTGGTCTCCCATCCAAGTACTAACCAGGCCCAACACTGCTTAGCTTCCAAGATCAGATGAGATTGGGCGTATCCAATATGGTGTGGCTGTAGATGAGCTTTGTGGTTTCTGTTAGAACTTTTCTACTTCTAACTACTGGTTCATAAATGAATACGTTTGAAAATGGAATGCATGAACAGAATGGTGTTGGCAGTATAAAAATATCTACAGCACCTTGTATTCCCAGGTGGTCTCCCATCCAAGTACTAACCAGGCCCAACACTGCTTAGCTTCCAAGATCAGATGAGATTGGGCATATCCAGTGTGGCTTGGCTCTAGATGAGCTTTATGGTTTCTGTTAGAACTTTTCTACTTCTAACTACTGGTTCATAAATGAAAACGTTTGAAAATGGAATGCATCAACAGACCGGTGTTGGCAGTATAAAAATATCTACAGCACCTTGTATTCCCAGGTGGTCTCCCATCCAAGTACTAACCAGGCCCAACACTGCTTAGCTTCCAAGATCAGATGAGATTGGGCGTATCCAGTGTGGTGTTGCTGTAGATGAACTTTCTGGTTTCTGTTAGAACTTTTCTACTTCTAACTACTGGTTCATAAATGAATACGTTTGAAAATGGAATGCATCAACAGAACGGTGTTGTCAGTATAAAAATATCTACAGCACCTTGTATTCCCAGGTGGTCTCCCATCCAAGTACTAACCAGGCCCAACACTGCTTAGCTTCCAAGATCAGATGAGATTGGGCGTATCCAGTGTGGTGTGGCTGTAGATGAGCTTTGTGGTTTCTGTTAGAACTTTTCTACTTCTAACTACTGGTTCATAAATGAATACGTTTGAAAATGGAATGCATCAACAGAACGGTGTTGGTAGTATAAAAATATCTTCAGCACCTTGTATTCCCAGGTGGTCTCCCATCCAAGTACTAACCAGGCCCAACACTGCTTAGTTTCCAAAATCAGATGAGATTGGGCGTATCCAGTGTGGTGTTGCTGTGGATGAACTTTCTGGTTTCTGTTAGAACTTTTCTACTTCTAACTACTGGTTCATAAATGAATACATTTGAAAATTGAATGCATCAACAGAACGGTGTTGGCAGTATAAAAATATCTACAGCACCTTGTATTCCTAGGTGGTCTCCCATCCAAGTACTAACCAGGCCCAACACTGCTTAGCTTCCAAGATCAGATGAGATTGGGCGTATCCAGTGTGGTGTGGCTGTAGATGAGCTTTGTGGTTTCTGTTAGAACTTTTCTACTTCTAACTACTGGTTCATAAATGAAAACGTTTGAAAATGGAATGCATCAACAGACCGGTGTTGGCAGTATAAAAATATCTACAGCACCTTGTATTCCCAGGTGGTCTCCCATCCAAGTACTAACCAGGCCCAACACTGCTTAGCTTCCAAGATCAGATGAGATTGGGCGTATCCAGTGTGGTGTGGCTGTAGATGAGCTTTGTGGTTTCTGTTAGAACTTTTCTACTTCTAACTACTGGTTCATAAATGAAAACGTTTGAAAATGGAATGCATCAACAGAACGGTGTTGGCAGTATAAAAATACCTACAGCACCTTGTATTCCCAGGTGGTCTCCCATCCAAGTACTAACCAGGCCCAACACTGCTTAGCTTCCAAGATCAGATGAGATTGGGCGTATCCAATATGGTGTGGCTGTAGATGAGCTTTGTGGTTTCTGTTAGAACTTTTCTACTTCTAACTACTGGTTCATAAATGAATACGTTTGAAAATGGAATGCATCAACAGAACGGTGTTGGCAGTATAAAAATATCTACAGCACCTTGTATTCCCAGGTGGTCTCCCATCCAAGTACTAACCAGGCCCAACACTGCTTAGCTTCCAAGATCAGATGAGATTGGGCATATCCAGTGTGGCTTGGCTCTAGATGAGCTTTATGGTTTCTGTTAGAACTTTTCTACTTCTAACTACTGGTTCATAAATGAAAACGTTTGAAAATGGAATGCATCAACAGACCGGTGTTGGCAGTATAAAAATATCTACAGCACCTTGTATTCCCAGGTGGTCTCCCATCCAAGTACTAACCAGGCCCAACACTGCTTAGCTTCCAAGATCAGATGAGATTGGGCGTATCCAGTGTGGTGTTGCTGTAGATGAACTTTCTGGTTTCTGTTAGAACTTTTCTACTTCTAACTACTGGTTCATAAATGAATACGTTTTAAAATGGAATGCATCAACAGAACGGTGTTGGCAGTATAAAAATATCTACAACACCTTGTATTCCCAGGTGGTCTCCCATGCAAGTACTAACCAGGCCCAACACTGCTTAGCTTCCAAGATCAGATGAGATTGGGCGTATCCAGTGTGGTGTGGCTGTAGATGAGCTTTGTGGTTTCTGTTAGAACTTTTCTACTTCTAACTACTGGTTCATAAATGAATACGTTTGAAAATGGAATGCATCAACAGAACGGTGTTGGCAGTATAAAAATATCTACAGCACCTTGTATTCCCCGGTGGTCTCCCATCCAAGTACTAACCAGGCCCAACACTGCTTAGCTTCCAAGATCAGATGAGATTGGGCGTATCCAGTGTGGTGTGGCTGTAGATGAGCTTTGTGGTTTCTGTTAGAACTTTTCTACTTCTAACTACTGGTTCATAAATGAATACGTTTGAAAATGGAAAGCATCAACAGAACGGTGTTGGCAGTATAAAAATATCTACAGCACCTTGTATTCCCAGGTGGTCTCCCATCCAAGTACTAACCAGGCCCAACACTGCTTAGCTTCCAAGATCAGATGAGATTGGGCGTATCCAGTGTGGTGTGGCTGTAGATGAGCTTTGTGGTTTCTGTTAGAACTTTTCTACTTCTAACTACTGGTTCATAAATGAATACGTTTGAAAATGGAATGCATCAACAGAACGGTGTTGGTAGTATAAAAATATCTTCAGCACCTTGTATTCCCAGGTGGTCTCCCATCCAAGTACTAACCAGGCCCAACACTGCTTAGTTTCCAAAATCAGATGAGATTGGGCGTATCCAATGTGGTGTTGCTGTGGATGAACTTTCTGGTTTCTGTTAGAACTTTTCTACTTCTAACTACTGGTTCATAAATGAATACATTTGAAAATTGAATGCATCAACAGAACGGTGTTGGCAGTATAAAAATATCTACAGCACCTTGTATTCCTAGGTGGTCTCCCATCCAAGTACTAACCAGGCCCAACACTGCTTAGCTTCCAAGATCAGATGAGATTGGGCGTATCCAGTGTGGTGTGGCTGTAGATGAGCTTTGTGGTTTCTGTTAGAACTTTTCTACTTCTAACTACTGGTTCATAAATGAAAACGTTTGAAAATGGAATGCATCAACAGACCGGTGTTGGCAGTATAAAAATATCTACAGCACCTTGTATTCCCAGGTGGTCTCCCATCCAAGTACTAACCAGGCCCAACACTGCTTAGCTTCCAAGATCAGATGAGATTGGGCGTATCCAGTGTGGTGTGGCTGTAGATGAGCTTTGTGGTTTCTGTTAGAACTTTTCTACTTCTAACTACTGGTTCATAAATGAAAACGTTTGAAAATGGAATGCATCAACAGAACGGTGTTGGCAGTATAAAAATACCTACAGCACCTTGTATTCCCAGGTGGTCTCCCATCCAAGTACTAACCAGGCCCAACACTGCTTAGCTTCCAAGATTAGATGAGATTGGGCGTATCCAGTGTGCTGTGGCTGTAGATGAGCTTTGTTGTTTCTGTTAGAACTTTTCTACTTCTAACTACTGGTTCATAAATGAATACGTTTGAAAATGGAATGCATCAACAGAACGGTGTTGGCAGTATAAAAATATCTACAGCACCTTGTATTCCTAGGTGGTCTCCCATCCAAGTACTAACCAGGCCCAACACTGCTTAGCTTCCAAGATCAGATGAGATTGGGCGTATCCAATGTGTTGTGGCTGTAGATGAGCTTTGTGGTTTCTGTTAGAACTTTTCTACTTCTTACTACTGGTTCATAAATGAATACGTTTGAAAATGGAATGCATCAACAGAACGGTGTTGGCAGTATAAAAATATCTACAGCACCTTGTATTCCCAGGTGGTCTCCCATCCAAGTACTAACCAGGCCCAACACTGCTTAGCTTCCAAGATCAGATGAGATTGGGTGCATCCAGTGTGGCTTGGCTCTAGATGAGCTTTATGGTTTCTGTTAGAACTTTTCTACTTCTAACTACTGGTTCATAAATGAAAACGTTTGAAAATGGAATGCATCAACAGACCGGTGTTGGCAGTATAAAAATATCTACAGCACCTTGTATTCCCAGGTGGTCTCCCATCCAAGTACTAACCAGGCCCAACACTGCTTAGCTTCCAAGATCAGATGAGATTGGGCGTATCCAGTGTGGTGTGGCTGTAGATGAGCTTTGTGGTTTCTGTTAGAACTTTTCTACTTCTAACTACTGGTTCATAAATGAATACGTTTGAAAATGGAATGCATCAACAGAATGGTGTTGGCAGTATAAAAATATCTACAGCACCTTGTATTCCCAGGTGGTCTCCCATCCAAGTACTAACCAGGCCCAACACTGCTTAGCTTCCAAGATCAGATGAGATTGGGCGTATCCAGTGTGGTGTGGCTGTAGATGAGCTTTGTGGTTTCTGTTAGAACTTTTCTACTTCTAACTACTGGTTCATAAATGAATACGTTTGAAAATGGAATGCATCAACAGAACGGTGTTGGCAGTATAAAAATATCTTCAGCACCTTGTATTCCCAGGTGGTCTCCCATCCAAGTACTAACCAGGCCCAACACTGCTTAGTTTCCAAAATCAGATGAGATTCGGCGTATCCAGTGTGGTGTTGCTGTAGATGAACTTTCTGGTTTCTGTTAGAACTTTTCTACTTCTAACTACTGGTTCATAAATGAATACATTTGAAAATTGAATGCATAAACAGAACGGTGTTGGCAGTATAAAAATATCTACAGCACCTTGTATTCCTAGGTGGTCTCCCACCCAAGTACTAACCAGGCCCAACACTGCTTAGCTTCCAAGATCAGATGAGATTGGGCGTATCCAGTGTGGTGTGGCTGTAGATGAGCTTTGTGGTTTCTGTTAGAACTTTTCTACTTCTAACTACTGGTTCATAAATGAAAACGTTTGAAAATGGAATGCATCATCAGACCGGTGTTGGCAGTATAAAAATATTTACAGCACCTTGTATTCCCAGGTGGTCTCCCATCCAAGTACTAACGAGGCCCAACACTGCTTAGCTTCCAAGATCAGATGAGATTGGGCGTATCCAGTGTGGTGTGGCTGTAGATGAGCTTTGTGGTTTCTGTTAGAACTTTTCTACTTCTAACTACTGGTTCATAAATGAAAACGTTTGAAAATGGAATGCATCAACAGAACGGTGTTGGCAGTATAAAAATATCTACAGCACCTTGTATTCCCAGGTGGTCTCCCATCCAAGTACTAACCAGGCCCAACACTGCTTAGCTTCCAAGATTAGATGAGATTGGGCGTATCCAGTGTGCTGTGGCTGTAGATGAGCTTTGTTGTTTCTGTTAGAACTTTTCTACTTCTAACTACTGGTTCATAAATGAATACGTTTGAAAATGGAATGCATCAACAGAACGGTGTTGGCAGTATAAAAATATCTTCAGCACCTTGTATTCCCAGGTGGTCTCCCATCCAAGTACTAACCAGGCCCAACACTGCTTAGCTTCCAAGATCAGATGAGATTGGGCGTATCCAATATGGTGTGGCTGTAGATGAGCTTTGTGGTTTCTGTTAGAACTTTTCTACTTCTAACTACTGGTTCATAAATGAATACGTTTGAAAATGGAATGCATCAACAGAACGGTGTTGGCAGTATAAAAATATCTACAGCACCTTGTATTCCCAGGTGGTCTCCCATCCAAGTACTAACCAGGCCCAACACTGCTTAGCTTCCAAGATCAGATGAGATTGGGCATATCCAGTGTGGCTTGGCTCTAGATGAGCTTTATGGTTTCTGTTAGAACTTTTCTACTTCTAACTACTGGTTCATAAATGAAAACGTTTGAAAATGGAATGCATCAACAGACCGGTGTTGGCAGTATAAAAATATCTACAGCACCTTGTATTCCCAGGTGGTCTCCCATCCAAGTACTAACCAGGCCCAACACTGCTTAGCTTCCAAGATCAGATGAGAGTGGGCGTATCCAGTGTGGTGTGGCTGTAGATGAGCTTTGTGGTTTCTGTTAGAACTTTTCTACTTCTAACTACTGGTTCATAAATGAAAACGTTTGAAAATGGAATGCATCAACAGAACGGTGTTGGCAGTATAAAAATATCTACAGCACCTTGTATTCCCAGGTGGTCTCCCATCCAAGTACTAACCAGGCCCAACACTGCTTAGCTTCCAAGATTAGATGAGATTGGGCGTATCCAGTGTGTTGTGGCTGTAGATGAACTTTCTGGTTTCTGTTAGAACTTTTCTACTTCTAACTACTGGTTCATAAATGAATACATTTTAAAATGGAATGCATCAACAGAATGGTGTTGGCAGTATAAAAATATCTACAGCACCTTGTATTCCCAGGTGGTCTCCCATCCAAGTACTAACCAGGCCCAACACTGCTTAGCTTCCAAGATCAGATGAGATTGGGCATATCCAGTGTGGTGTGGCTGTAGAAGAGCTTTATGGTTTCTGTTAGTACTTTTCTACTTCTAACTACTGGTTCATAAATGAATACGTTTGAAAATGGAATGCATCAACAGAACGGTGTTTGCAGTATAAAAATATCTACAGCACCTTGTATTCCCAGGTGGTCTCCCATCCAAGTACTAACCATGCCCAACACTGCTTAGCTTCCAAGATCAGATGAGATTGGGCGTATCCAGTGTGGTGTGGCTGTAGATGAGCTTTGTGGTTTCTGTTAGAAATTTTCTACTTCTAACTACTGGTTCATAAATGAATACGTTTGAAAATGGAATGCATCAACAGAACGGTGTTGGCAGTATAAAAATATCTAAGCACCTTGTATTCCCAGGTGGTCTCCCATCCAAGTACTAACCAGGCCCAACACTGCTTAGCTTCCAAGATCAGATGAGATTGGGCGTATCCAGTGTGGTGTTGCTGTAGATGAACTTTCTGGTTTCTGTTAGAACTTTTCTACTTCTAACTACTGGTTCATAAATGAATACATTTTAAAATGGAATGCATCAACAGAACGGTGTTGGCAGTATAAAAATATCTACAGCACCTTGTATTCCCAGGTGGTCTTCCATCCAAGTACTAACCAGGCCCAACACTGCTTAGCTTCCAAGATCAGATGAGATTGGGCGTATCCAGTGTGGTGTGGCTGTAGATGAGCTTTGTGGTTTCTGTTAGAACTTTTCTACTTCTAACTACTGGTTCATAAATGAATACGTTTGAAAATGGAATGCATCAACAGAACGGTGTTGGCAGTATAAAAATATCTACAGCACCTTGTATTCCCAGGTGGTCTCCCATCCAAGTACTAACCAGGCCCAACACTGCTTAGCTTCCAAGATCAGATGAGATTTGGCGTATCCAGTGTGGTGTGGCTGTAGATGAGCTTTGTGGTTTCTGTTAGAACTTTTCTACTTCTAACTACTGGTTCATAAATGAATACGTTTGAAAATGGAATGCATCAACAGAACGGTGTTGGCAGTATAAAAATATCTACAGCACCTTGTATTCCCAGGTGGTCTCCCATCCAAGTACTAACCAGGCCCAACACTGCTTAGCTTCCAAGATCAGATGAGATTGGGCATATCCAGTGTGGTGTGGCTGTAGATGAACTTTGTGGTTTCTGTTAGAACTTTTCTACTTCTAACTACTGGTTCATAAATGAATACGTTTGAAAATGGAATGCATCAACAGAACGGTGTTGGCAGTATAAAAATATCTTCAGCACCTTGTATTTCCAGGTGGTCTCCCATCCAAGTACTAAACAGGCCCAACACTGCTTACTTTCCAAAATCAGATGAGATTGGGCGTATCCAGTGTGGTGTTGCTGTAGATGAACTTTCTGGTTTCTGTTAGAACTTTTCTACTTCTAACTACTGGTTCATAAATGAATACATTTGAAAATTGAATGCATCAACAGAATGGTGTTGGCAGTATAAAAATATCTACAGCACCTTTTATTCCTAGGTGGTCTCCCATCCAAGTACTAACCAGGCCCAACACTGCTTAGCTTCCAAGATCAGATGAGATTGGGCGTATCCAGTGTGGTGTGGCTGTAGATGAGCTTTGCGGTTTCTGTTAGAACTTTTCTACTTCTAACTACTGGTTCATAAATGAAAACGTTTGAAAATGGAATGCATCAACAGACCGGTGTTGGCAGTATAAAAATATCTACAGCACCTTGTATTCCCAGGAAGTCTCCCATCCAAGTACTAACCAGGCCCAACACTGCTTAGCTTCCAAGATCAGATGAGATTGGGCGTATCCAGTGTGGTGTGGCTGTAGATGACCTTTGTGGTTTCTGTTAGAACTTTTCTACTTCTAACTACTGGTTCATAAATGAAAATGTTTGAAAATGGAATGCATCAACAGAACGGTGTTGGCAGTATAAAAATATCTACAGCACCTTGTATTCCCAGGTGGTCTCCCATCCAAGTACTAACCAGGCCCAACACTGCTTAGCTTCCAAGATCAGATGAGATTGGGCGTATCCAGTGTGCTGTGGCTGTAGATGAGCTTTGTTGTTTCTGTTAGAACTTTTCTACTTCTAACTACTGGTTCATAAATGAATACGTTTGAAAATGGAATGCATCAACAGAACGGTGTTGGCAGTATAAAAATATCTACAGCACCTTGTATTCCCAGGTGGTCTCCCATCCAAGTACTAACCAGGCCCAACACTGCTTAGCTTCCAAGATCAGATGAGATTGGGCGTATCCAGTGTGGTGTGGCTGTAGATGAGCTTTGTGGTTTCTGTTAGAACTTTTCTACTTCTAACTACTGGTTCATAAATGAATACGTTTGAAAATGGAATGCATCAACATAACGGTGTTGGCAGTATAAAAATATCTACAGCACCTTGTATTCCCAGGTGGTCTCCCATCCAAGTACTAACCAGGCCCAACACTGCTTAGCTTCCAAGATCAGATGAGATTGGGCGTATCCAGTGTGGTGTGGCTGTAGATGAGCTTTGTGGTTTCTGTTAGAACTTTTCTACAAATAACTACTGGTTCATAAATGAATACGTTTGAAAATGGAATGCATCAACAGAACGGTGTTGGCAGTATAAAAATATCTACAGCACCTTGTATTCCCAGGTGGTCTCCCATCCAAGTACTAACCAGGCCCAACACTGCTTACCTTCCAAGATCAGATGAGATTGGGCGTATCCAGTGTGGTGTGGCTTTAGATGAGCTTTGTGGTTTCTGTTAGAACTTTTCTACTTCTAACTACTGGTTCATAAATGAATACGTTTGAAAATGGAATGCATCAACAGAACGGTGTTGGCAGTATAAAAATATCTACAGCACCTTGTATTCCCAGGTGGTCTCCCATCCAAGTACTAACCAGGCCCAACACTGCTTAGTTTCCAAGATCAGATGAGATTGGGCGTATCCAGTGTGGTGTGGCTGTAGATGAGCTTTGTGGTTTCTGTTAGAACTTTTCTACTTCTAACTACTGGTTCATAAATGAATACGTTTGAAAATGGAATGCATCAACAGAACGGTGTTGGCAGTATAAAAATATCTACAGCACCTTGTATTCCCAGGTGGTCTCCCATCCAAGTACTAACCAGGACCAACACTGCTTAGCTTCCAAGATCAGATGAGATTGGGTGTATCCAGTGTGGTGTGGCTGTAGATGAGCTTTGTGGTTTCTGTTAGAACTTTTCTACTTCTAACTACTGGTTCATAAATGAATACATTTGAAAATGGAATGCATCAACAGAACGGTGTTGGCAGTATAAAAATATCTACAGCACCTTGTATTCCCAGGTGGTCTCCCATCCAAGTACTAACCAGGCCCAACACTGCTTAGCTTCCAAGATCAGATGAGATTGGGCGTATCCAGTGTGGTGTGGCTGTAGATGAGCTTAGTGGTTTCTGTTAGAACTTTTCTACTTCTAACTACTGGTTCATAAATGAATATGTTTGAAAATGGAATGCATCAACAGAACGGTGTTGGCAGTATAAAAATATCAACAGCACCTTGTATTCCCAGGTGGTCTCCCATCCAAGTACTAACCATGCCCAACACTGCTTTGTTTCCAAGATCAGATGAGATTGGGCGTATCCAGTGTGGTGTTGCTGTAGATGAACTTTCTGGTTTCTGTTAGAACTTTTCTACTTCTAACTACTGGTTCATAAATGAATACATTTGAAAATTGAATGCATCAACAGAACGGTGTTGGCAGTATAAAAATATCTACAGCACCTTGTATTCCTAGGTGGTCTCCCATCCAAGTACTAACCAGGCCCAACACTGCTTAGCTTCCAAGATCAGATGAGATTGGGCGTATCCAGTGTGGTGTGGCTGTAGATGAGCTTTGTGGTTTCTTTTAGAACTTTTCTACTTCTAACTACTGGTTCATAAATGAAAACGTTTGAAAATGGAATGCATCAACAGACCGGTGTTGGCAGTATAAAAATATCTACAGCACCTTGTATTCCCAGGTGGTCTCCCATCCAAGTACTAACCAGGCCCAACTCTGCTTAGCTTCCAAGATCAGATGAGATTGGGCGTATCCAGTGTGGTGTGGCTGTAGATGAGCTTCGTGGTTTCTGTTAGAACTTTTCTACTTCTAACTACTGGTTCATAAATGAAAACATTTGAAAATGGAATGCATCAACAGAACGGTGTTGGCAGTATAAGAATATCTACAGCACCTTGTATTCCCAGGTGGTCTCCCATCCAAGTACTAACCAGGCCCAACACTGCTTAGCTTCCAAGATTAGATGAGATTGGGCGTATCCAGTGTGCTGTGGCTGTAGATGAGGTTTGTTGTTTCTGTTAGAACTTTTCTACTTCTAACTACTGGTTCATAAATGAATACGTTTGAAAATGGAATGCATCAACAGAACGGTGTTGGCAGTATTAAAATATCTACAGCACCTTGTATTACTGGGTGGTTTCCCATCCAAGTACTAACCAGACCCAACACTGCTTAGCTTCCAAGATCAGATGAGATTGGGCGTATCCAGTGTGGTGTTGCTGTAGATGAACTTTCTGGTTTCTGTTAGAACTTTTCTACTTCTAACTACTGGTTCATAAATGAATACGTTTGAGAATGGAATGCATCAACAGAACGGTGTTGGTAGTATAAAAATATCTACAGCACCTTGTATTCCCAGGTGGTCTCCCATTCAAGTACTAACCAGGCCCAACACTGCTTAGCTTCCAAGATCAGATGAGATTGGGCGTATCCAGTGTGGTGTGGCTGTAGATGAGCTTTGTGGTTTCTGTTAGAACTTTTCTACTTCTAACTACTGGTTCATAAATGAATACGTTTGAAAATGGAATGCATCAACAGAACGGTGTTGGCAGTATAAAAATATCTACAGCACCTTGTATTCCCAGGTGGTTTCCCATCCAAGTACTAACCAGGCCCAACACTGCTTAGCTTCCAAGATCAGATGAGATTGGGCGTATCCAGTGTGGTGTGGCTGTAGATGAGCTTTGTGGTTTCTGTTAGAACTTTTCTACTTCTAACTACTGGTTCATAAATGAATACGTTTTAAAATGGAATGCATCAACAGAACGGTGTTGGCAGTATAAAAATATCTACAGCACCTTGTATTCCCAGGTGGTCTTCCATCCAAGTACTAACCAGGCCCAACACTGCTTAGCTTCCAAGATCAGATGAGATTGGGCGTATCCAGTGTGGTGTGGCTGTAGATGAGCTTTGTGGTTTCTGTTAGAACTTTTCTACTTCTAACTACTGGTTCATAAATGAATACGTTTGAAAATGGAATGCATCAACAGACCGGTGTTGGCAGTATAAAAATATCTACAGCACCTTGTATTCCCAGGAAGTCTCCCATCCAAGTACTAACCAGGCCCAACACTGCTTAGCTTCCAAGATCAGATGAGATTGGGCGTATCCAGTGTGGTGTGGCTGTAGATAAACTTTGTAGTTTCTGTTAGAACTTTTCTACTTCTAACTACTGGTTCATAAATGAAAATGTTTGAAAATGGAATGCATCAACAGAACGGTGTTGGCAGTATAAAAATATCTACAGCACCTTGTATTCCCAGGTGGTCTCCCATCCAAGTACTAACCAGGCCCAACACTGCTTAGCTTCCAAGATCAGATGAGATTGGGCGTATCCAGTGTGCTGTGGCTGTAGAGGAGCTTTGTTGTTTCTGTTAGAACTTTTCTACTTCTAACTACTGGTTCATAAATGAATACGTTTGAAAATGGAATGCATCAACAGAACGGTGTTGGCAGTATAAAAATATCTACAGCACCTTGTATTCCCAGGTGGTCTCCCATCCAAGTACTAACCAGGCCCAACACTGCTTAGCTTCCAAGATCAGATGAGATTGGGCGCATCCAGTGTGGTGTGGCTG
>NC_086446.1:117324638-117415638 GCF_028390025.1 Pseudophryne corroboree | reverse complement strand
CTACAGCCACACCACACTGGATACGCCCAATCTCATCTGATCTTGGAAGCTAAGCAGTGTTGGGCCTGGTTAGTACTTGGATGGGAGACCACCTAGGAATACAAGGTGCTGTAGATATTTTTATACTGCCAACACCGTTCTGTTGATGCATTCAATTTTCAAATGTATTCATTTATGAACCCGTAGTTAGAAGTAGAAAAGTTCTAACAGAAACCAGAAAGTTCATCTACAGCAACACCACACTGGATACGCCCAATCTCATCTGATTTTGGAAACTAAGCAGTGTTGGGCCTGGTTAGTACTTGGATGGGAGACCACCTGGGAATACAAGGTGCTGTAGATATTTTTATACTGCCAACACCGTTCTGTTGATGCATTCCATTTTCAAACATATTCATTTATGAACCAGTAGTTAGAAGTAGAAAAGTTCTAACAGAAACCACAAAGCTCATCTACAGCCGCACCACACTGGATACGCCCAATCTCATCTGATCTTGGAAGCTAAGCAGTGTTGGGTCTGGTTAGTACTTGGATGGGAGACCACCTGGGAATACAAGGTGCTGTAGATATTTTTATACTGCCAACACCGTTCTGTTGATGCATTCCATTTTCAAACGTATTCATTTATGAACCAGTAGTTAGAAGTAGAAAAGTTCTAACAGAAACCACAAAGCTCATCTACAGCCGCACCACACTGGATACGCCCAATCTCATCTGATCTTGGAAGCTAAGCAGTGTTGGGCCTGGTTAGTACTTGGATGGGAGACCACCTGGGAATACAAGGTGCTGTAGATATTTTTATACTGCCAACACCGTTCTGTTGATGCATTCCATTTTCAAACGTATTCATTTATGAACCAGTAGTTAGAAGTAGAAAAGTTCTAACAGAAACAACAAAGCTCATCTACAGCCACAGCACACTGGATACGCCCAATCTCATCTAATCTTGGAAGCTAAGCAGTGTTGGGCCTGGTTAGTACTTGGATGGGAGACCACCTGGGAATACAAGGTGCTGTAGGTATTTTTATACTGCCAACACCGTTTTGTTGATGCATTCCATTTTCAAACGTTTTCATTTATGAACCAGTAGTTAGAAGTAGAAAAGTTCTAACAGAAACCACAAAGCTCATCTACAGCCACACCACACTGGATACGCCCAATCTCATCTGATCTTGGAAGCTAAGCAGTGTTGGGCCTGGTTAGTACTTGGATGGGAGACCACCTGGGAATACAAGGTGCTGTAGATATTTTTATATTGCCAACACCGGTCTGTTGATGCATTCCATTTTCAAATGTTTTCATTTATGAACCAGTAGTTAGAAGTAGAAAAGTTCTAACAGAAACCACAAAGCTCATCTACAGCCACACCACACTGGATACGCCCAATCTCATCTGATCTTGGAAGCTAAGCAGTGTTGGGCCTGGTTAGTACTTGGATGGGAGACCACCTAGGAATACAAGGTGCTGTAGATATTTTTATACTGCCAACACCGTTCTGTTGATGCATTCAATTTTCAAATGTATTCATTTATGAACCAGTAGTTAGAAGTAGAAAAGTTCTAACAGAAACCAGAAAGTTCATCTACAGCAACACCACACTGGATACGCCCAATCTCATCTGATTTTGGAAACTAAGCAGTGTTGGGCCTGGTTAGTACTTGGATGGGAGACCACCTGGGAATACAAGGTGCTGAAGATATTTTTATACTGCCAACACCGTTCTGTTGATGCATTCCATTTTCAAACGTATTCATTTATGAACCAGTAGTTAGAAGTAGAAAAGTTCTAACAGAAACCACAAAGCTCATCTACAGCCACACAACACTGGATACGCCCAATCTCATCTGATCTTGGAAGCTAAGCAGTGTTGGGCCTGGTTAGTACTTGGATGGGGGACCACCTGGGAATACATAGGTGCTGTAAATATTTTTATACTGCCAACACCGTTCTGTTGATGCATTCCATTTTCAAACGTATTCATTTATGAACCAGTAGTTAGAAGTAGAAAAGTTCTAACAGAAACCACAAAGCTCATATACAGCCACACCACACTGGATACGCCCAATCTCATCTGATCTAGGAAGCTAAGCAGTGTTGAGCCTGGTTAGTACTTGGATGGGAGACCACTTGGGAATACAAGGTGCTGTAGATATTTTTATACTGCCAACACCGTACTGTTGATGCATTCCATTTTCAAAAGTGTTCATTTATGAACCAGTAGTTAGAAGTAGAAAAGTTCTAACAGAAACCACAAAGCTCATCTACAGCCACACCACACTGGATACGCCCAATCTCATCTGATCTTGGAAGCTAAGCAGTGTTGGGCCTGGTTAGTACTTGGATGGGAGAACACCTGGGAATACAAGGTGCTGTAGATATTTTTATACTGCCAACACCGTTCTGTTGATGCATTCCATTTTCAAACGTATTCATTTATGAACCAGTATTTAGAAGTAGAAAAGTTCTAACAGAAACCACAAAGCTCATCTACAGCCACACCACACTGGATACGCCCAATCTCATCTGATCTTGGAAGCTAAGCAGTGTTGGGCCTGGTTAGTACTTGGATGGGAGACCACCTGGGAATACAAGGTGCTGTAGAAATTTTTATACTGCCAACACCGTTCTGTTGATGCATTCCATTTTCAAACGTATTCATTTATGAACCAGTAGTTAGAAGTAGAAAAGTTCAAACAGAAACCACAAAGCTCATCTACAGCCACACTACACTGGATATGCCCAATCTCATCTGATCTTGGAAGCTAAGCAGTGTTGGGCCTGGTTAGTACTTGGATGGGAGATCACCTGGGAATACAAGGTGCTGTAGATATTTTTATACTGCCAACACCGTTCTGTTGATGCATTCCATTTTCAAACGTATTCATTTATGAACCAGTAGTTAGAAGTAGAAAAGTTCTAACAGAAACCACAAAGTTCATCTACAGCCACACCACAATGGATACGCCCAATCTCATCTGATCTTGGAAGCTAAGCAGTGTTGGGCCTGGTTAGTACTTGGATGGGAGACCACCTGGGAATACAAGGTGCTGTAGACATTTTTATACTTCCAACACCGTTCTGTTGATGCATTCAATTTTCAAATGTATTCATTTATGAACCAGTAGTTAGAAGTAGAAAAGTTCAATCAGAAACCACAAAGCTCATCTACAGCCACACCACACTGGATACGCCCAATCTCATCTGATCTTGGAAGCTAAGCAGTATTGGGCCTGGTTAGTACTTGGATGGGAAACCACCTGGGAATACAAGGTGCTGTAGATATTTTTATACTGCCAACATCGTTCTGTTGATGCATTCCATTTTCAAACGTATTCATTTATGAACCAGTAGTTAGAAGTAGAAAAGTTCTAACAGAAACCACAAAGCTCATCTACAGCCACACCACACTGGATACGCCCAATCTCCTCTGATCTTGGAAGCTAAGCAGTGTTGGGCCTGGTTAGTACTTGGATGGGAGACCACCTGGGAATACAAGGTGCTGTAGATATTTTTATACTGCCAACACCGTTCTGTTGATGCATTCCATTTTCAAACGTATTCATTTATGAACCAGTAGTTAGAAGTAGAAACGTTCTAACAGAAACCACTAAGCTCATCTACAGCCACACCACACTGGATACGCCCAATCTCATCTGATCTTGGAAGCTAAGCAGTGTTGGGCCTGGTTAGTACTTGGATGGGAGACCACCTGGGAATACAAGGTGCTGTAGATATTTTTATACTGCCAACACCGTTCTGTTGATGCATTCCATTTTCAAACGTATTCATTTATGAACCAGTAGTTACAAGTAGAAAAGTTCTAACAGAAACCACAAAGCTCATCTACAGCCACACCACACTGGATACGCCCAATCTCATCTGATCTTGGAAGCTAAGCAGTGTTGGGCCTGGTTAGTACTTGGATGGGAGACCACCTGGGAATACAAGGTGCTGTAGATATTTTTATACTGCCAACACCGTTCTGTTGATGCATTCCATTTTCAAATGTATTCATTTATGAACCAGTAGTTAGAAGTAGAAAAGTTCTAACAGAAACCATAAAGCTCATCTACAGCCACACCACACTGGATACGCCCAATCTCATCTGATCTTGGAAGCTAAGCAGTGTTGGGCCTGGTTAGTACTTGGATGGGAGACCACCTGGGAATACAAGGTGCTGTAGATAATTTTATACTGCAAACACCGTTCTGTTGATGCTTTCCATTTTAAAACATATTCATTTATGAACCAGTAGTTAGAAGTAGAAAAGTTCTAACAGAAACTACAAAGTTCATCTACAGCCACACCACACTGGATACGCCCAATCTCATCTGATCTTGGAAGCTAAGCAGTGTTGGGCCTGGTTAGTACTTGGATGGGAGACCACCTGGGAATACAAGGTGCTGTAGATATTTTTATACTGCCAACACCGTTCTGTTGATGCATTCCATTTTCAAACGTATTCATTTATGAACCAGTAGTTACAAGTAGAAAAGTTCTAACAGAAACCACAAAGCTCATCTACAGCCACACCACACTGGATACGCCCAATCTCATCTGATCTTGGAAGCTAAGCAGTGTTGGGCCTGGTTAGTACTTGGATGGGAGACCACCTGGGAATACAAGGTGCTGTAGATATTTTTATACTGCCAACACCGGTCTGTTGATGCATTCCATTTTCAAATGTTTTCATTTATGAACCAGTAGTTAGAAGTAGAAAAGTTCTAACAGAAACCACAAAGCTCATCTACAGCCACACCACACTGGATACGCCCAATCTCATCTGATCTTGGAAGCTAAGCAGTGTTGGGCCTGGTTAGTACTTGGATGGGAGACCACCTAGGAATACAAGGTGCTGTAGATATTTTTATACTGCCAACACCGTTCTGTTGATGCATTCAATTTTCAAATGTATTCATTTATGAACCAGTAGTTAGAAGTAGAAAAGTTCTAACAGAAACCAGAAAGTTCATCTACAGCAACACCACACTGGATACGCCCAATCTCATCTGATTTTGGAAACTAAGCAGTGTTGGGCCTGGTTAGTACTTGGATGGGAGACCACCTGGGAATACAAGGTGCTGAAGATATTTTTATACTGCCAACACCGTTCTGTTGATGCATTCCATTTTCAAACGTATTCATTTATGAACCAGTAGTTAGAAGTAGAAAAGTTCTAACAGAAACCACAAAGCTCATCTACAGCCACACAACACTGGATACGCCCAATCTCATCTGATCTTGGAAGCTAAGCAGTGTTGGGCCTGGTTAGTACTTGGATGGGGGACCACCTGGGAATACATAGGTGCTGTAAATATTTTTATACTGCCAACACCGTTCTGTTGATGCATTCCATTTTCAAACGTATTCATTTATGAACCAGTAGTTAGAAGTAGAAAAGTTCTAACAGAAACCACAAAGCTCATATACAGCCACACCACACTGGATACGCCCAATCTCATCTGATCTAGGAAGCTAAGCAGTGTTGAGCCTGGTTAGTACTTGGATGGGAGACCACTTGGGAATACAAGGTGCTGTAGATATTTTTATACTGCCAACACCGTACTGTTGATGCATTCCATTTTCAAAAGTGTTCATTTATGAACCAGTAGTTAGAAGTAGAAAAGTTCTAACAGAAACCACAAAGCTCATCTACAGCCACACCACACTGGATACGCCCAATCTCATCTGATCTTGGAAGCTAAGCAGTGTTGGGCCTGGTTAGTACTTGGATGGGAGAACACCTGGGAATACAAGGTGCTGTAGATATTTTTATACTGCCAACACCGTTCTGTTGATGCATTCCATTTTCAAACGTATTCATTTATGAACCAGTATTTAGAAGTAGAAAAGTTCTAACAGAAACCACAAAGCTCATCTACAGCCACACCACACTGGATACGCCCAATCTCATCTGATCTTGGAAGCTAAGCAGTGTTGGGCCTGGTTAGTACTTGGATGGGAGACCACCTGGGAATACAAGGTGCTGTAGATATTTTTATACTGCCAACACCGTTCTGTTGATGCATTCCATTTTCAAACGTATTCATTTATGAACCAGTAGTTAGAAGTAGAAAAGTTCAAACAGAAACCACAAAGCTCATCTACAGCCACACTACACTGGATATGCCCAATCTCATCTGATCTTGGAAGCTAAGCAGTGTTGGGCCTGGTTAGTACTTGGATGGGAGATCACCTGGGAATACAAGGTGCTGTAGATATTTTTATACTGCCAACACCGTTCTGTTGATGCATTCCATTTTCAAACGTATTCATTTATGAACCAGTAGTTAGAAGTAGAAAAGTTCTAACAGAAACCACAAAGTTCATCTACAGCCACACCACAATGGATACGCCCAATCTCATCTGATCTTGGAAGCTAAGCAGTGTTGGGCCTGGTTAGTACTTGGATGGGAGACCACCTGGGAATACAAGGTGCTGTAGACATTTTTATACTTCCAACACCGTTCTGTTGATGCATTCAATTTTCAAATGTATTCATTTATGAACCAGTAGTTAGAAGTAGAAAAGTTCAATCAGAAACCACAAAGCTCATCTACAGCCACACCACACTGGATACGCCCAATCTCATCTGATCTTGGAAGCTAAGCAGTATTGGGCCTGGTTAGTACTTGGATGGGAAACCACCTGGGAATACAAGGTGCTGTAGATATTTTTATACTGCCAACATCGTTCTGTTGATGCATTCCATTTTCAAACGTATTCATTTATGAACCAGTAGTTAGAAGTAGAAAAGTTCTAACAGAAACCACAAAGCTCATCTACAGCCACACCACACTGGATACGCCCAATCTCCTCTGATCTTGGAAGCTAAGCAGTGTTGGGCCTGGTTAGTACTTGGATGGGAGACCACCTGGGAATACAAGGTGCTGTAGATATTTTTATACTGCCAACACCGTTCTGTTGATGCATTCCATTTTCAAACGTATTCATTTATGAACCAGTAGTTAGAAGTAGAAACGTTCTAACAGAAACCACTAAGCTCATCTACAGCCACACCACACTGGATACGCCCAATCTCATCTGATCTTGGAAGCTAAGCAGTGTTGGGCCTGGTTAGTACTTGGATGGGAGACCACCTGGGAATACAAGGTGCTGTAGATATTTTTATACTGCCAACACCGTTCTGTTGATGCATTCCATTTTCAAACGTATTCATTTATGAACCAGTAGTTACAAGTAGAAAAGTTCTAACAGAAACCACAAAGCTCATCTACAGCCACACCACACTGGATACGCCCAATCTCATCTGATCTTGGAAGCTAAGCAGTGTTGGGCCTGGTTAGTACTTGGATGGGAGACCACCTGGGAATACAAGGTGCTGTAGATATTTTTATACTGCCAACACCGTTCTGTTGATGCATTCCATTTTCAAATGTATTCATTTATGAACCAGTAGTTAGAAGTAGAAAAGTTCTAACAGAAACCATAAAGCTCATCTACAGCCACACCACACTGGATACGCCCAATCTCATCTGATCTTGGAAGCTAAGCAGTGTTGGGCCTGGTTAGTACTTGGATGGGAGACCACCTGGGAATACAAGGTGCTGTAGATAATTTTATACTGCAAACACCGTTCTGTTGATGCTTTCCATTTTAAAACATATTCATTTATGAACCAGTAGTTAGAAGTAGAAAAGTTCTAACAGAAACTACAAAGTTCATCTACAGCCACACCACACTGGATATGCCCAATCTCATCTGATCTTGGAAGCTAAGCAGTGTTGGGTCTGGTTAGTACTTGGATGGGAGACCACCTGGGAATACAAGGTGCTGTAGATAATTTTATACTGCCAACACCGTTCTGTTGATGCATTCCATTTTAAAATGTATTCATTTATGAACCAGTAGTTAGAAGTAGAAAAGTTCTAACAGAAACCACAAAGTTCATCTACAGCCACACCACACTGGATACGCCCAATCTCATCTGATCTTGGAAGCTAAGCAGTGTTGGGCCTGGTTAGTACTTGGATGGGAGACCACCTGGGAATACAAGGTGCTGTAGATATTTTTATACTGCCAACACCGTTCTGTTGATGCATTCCATTTTCAAACGTATTCATTTATGAACCAGTAGTTAGAAGTAGAAAAGTTCTAACAGAAACCACAAAGCTCATCTACAGCCACACCACACTGGATATGCCCAATCTCATCTGATCTTGGAAGCTAAGCAGTGTTGGGCCTGGTTAGTACTTGGATGGGAGACCACCTGGGAATACAAGGTGCAGTAGATATTTTTATACTGCCAACACCGTTCTGTTGATGCATTCCATTTTCAAACGTATTCATTTATGAACCAGTAGTTAGAAGTAGAAAAGTTCTAACAGAAACCATAAAGCTCATCTACAGCCACACCACACTGGATACGCCCAATCTCATCTGATCTTGGAAGCTAAGCAGTGTTGGGCCTGGTTAGTACTTGGATGGGAGACCACCTGGGAATACAAGGTGCTGTAGATAATTTTATACTGCCAACACCTTTCTGTTGATGCATTCCATTTTAAAACGTATTCATTTATGAACCAGTAGTTAGAAGTAGAAAAGTTCTAACAGAAACCACAAAGTTTATCTACAGCCACACCACACTGGATACGCCCAATCTCATCTGATCTTGGAAGCTAAGCAGTGTTGGGCCTGGTTAGTACTTGGATGGGAGACCACCTGGGAATACAAGGTGCTGCAGATATTTTTATACTGCCAACACTGTTCTGTTGATGCATTCCATTTTCAAATGTATTCATTTATGATCCAGTAGTTAGAAGTAGAAAAGTTCTAACAGAAACCATAAAGCTCATCTACAGCCACACCACACTGGATAAGCCCAATCTCATCTGATCTTGGAAGCTAAGCAGTGTTGGGCCTGGTTAGTACTTGGATGGGAGACCACCTGGGAATACAAGGTGCTGTAGATAATTTTATACTGCAAACACCGTTCTGTTGATGCTTTCCATTTTAAAACATATTCATTTATGAACCAGTAGTTAGAAGTAGAAAAGTTCTAACAGAAACCACAAAGTTCATCTACAGCCAGACCACACTGGATATGCCCAATCTCATCTGATCTTGGAAGCTAAGCAGTGTTGGGCCTGGTTAGTACTTGGATGGGAGACCACCTGGGAATACAAGGTGCTGTAGATATTTTTATACTGCCAACACCGTTCTGTTGATGCATTCCATTTTCAAACGTATTCATTTATGAACCAGTAGTTAGAAGTAGAAAAGTTCTAACAGAAACCATAAAGCTCATCTACAGCCACACCACACTGGATACGCCCATTCTCATCTGATCTTGGAAGCTAAGCAGTGTTGGGCCTGGTTAGTACTTGGATGGGAGACCACCTGGGTATACAAGGTGCTGTAAATAATTTTATACTGCCAACACCGTTCTGTTGATGCATTCCATTTTAAAACGTATTCATTTATGAACCAGTAGTTAGAAGTAGAAAAGTTCTAACAGAAACCACAAAGTTCATCTACAGCCACACCACACTGGATACGCCCAATCTCATCTGATCTTGGAAGCTAAGCAGTGTTGGGCCTGGTTAGTACTTGGATGGGAAACCACCTGGGAATACAAGGTGCTGTAGATATTTTTATACTGCCAACACCGTTCTGTTGATGCATTCCATTTTCAAACGTATTCATTTATGAACCAGTAGTTAGAAGTAGAAAAGTTCTAACAGAAACCATAAAGCTCATCTACAGCCACACCACACTGGATACGCCCAATCTCATCTGATCTTGGAAGCTAAGCAGTGTTGGGCCTGGTTAGTACTTGGATGGGAGACCACCTGGGAATACAAGGTGCTGCAGATATTTTTATACTGCCAACACCGTTCTGTTGATGCATTCCATTTTCAAACGTATTCATTTATGAACCAGTAGTTAGAAGTAGAAAAGTTCTAACAGAAACCACAAAGTTTATCTACAGCCACACCACACTGGATACGCCCAATCTCATCTGATCTTGGAAGCTAAGCAGTGTTGGGCCTGGTTAGTACTTGGATGGGAGACCACCTGGGAATACAAGGTGCTGTAGATATTTTTATACTGCCAACACCGTTCTGTTGATGCATTCCATTTTCAAATGTATTCATTTATGATCCAGTAGTTAGAAGTAGAAAAGTTCTAACAGAAACCATAAAGCTCATCTACAGCCACACCACACTGGATAAGCCCAATCTCATCTGATCTTGGAAGCTAAGCAGTGTTGGGCCTGGTTAGTACTTGGATGGGAGACCACCTGGGAATACAAGGTGCTGTAGATAATTTTATACTGCAAACACCGTTCTGTTGATGCTTTCCATTTTAAAACATATTCATTTATGAACCAGTAGTTAGAAGTAGAAAAGTTCTAACAGAAACCACAAAGTTCATCTACAGCCACACCACACTGGATATGCCCAATCTCATCTGATCTTGGAAGCTAAGCAGTGTTGGGCCTGGTTAGTACTTGGATGGGAGACCACCTGGGAATACAAGGTGCTGTAGATATTTTTATACTGCCAACACCGTTCTGTTGATGCATTCCATTTTCAAACGTATTCATTTATGAACCAGTAGTTAGAAGTAGAAAAGTTCTAACAGAAACCATAAAGCTCATCAACAGCCACACCACACTGGATACGCCCATTCTCATCTGATCTTGGAAGCTAAGCAGTGTATGGCCTGGTTAGTACTTGGATGGGAGACCACCTGGGTATACAAGGTGCTGTAAATAATTTTATACTGCCAACACCGTTCTGTTGATGCATTCCATTTTAAAACTTATTCATTTATAAACCAGTAGTTAGAAGTAGAAAAGTTCTAACAGAAACCACAAAGTTCATCTACAGCTACACCACACTGGATACGCCCAATCTCATCTGATCTTGGAAGCTAAGCAGTGTTGGGCCTGGTTAGTACTTGGATGGGAGACCACCTGGGAATACAAGGTGCTGTAGATATTTTTATACTGCCAACACCGTTCTGTTGATGCATTCCATTTTCAAACGTATTCATTTATGAACCAGTAGTTACAAGTAGAAAAGTTCTAACAGAAACCACAAAGCTCATCTACAGCTACACCACACTGGATACGCCCAATCTCATCTGATCTTGGAAGCTAAGCAGTGTTGGGCCTGGTTAGTACTTGGATGGGAGACCACCTGGGAATACAAGGTGCTGTAGATATTTTTATACTGCCAACACCGTTCTGTTGATGCATTCCATTTTCAAATGTATTCATTTATGAACCAGTAGTTAGAAGTAGAAAAGTTCTAACAGAAACCATTAAGCTCATCTACAGCCACACCACACTGGATACGCCCAATCTCATCTGATCTTGGAAGCTAAGCAGTGTTGGGCCTGGTTAGTACTTGGATGGGAGACCACCTGGGAATACAAGGTGCTGTAGATAATTTTATACTGCAAACACCGTTCTGTTGATGCTTTCCATTTTAAAACATATTCCTTTATGAACCAGTAGTTAGAAGTAGAAAAGTTCTAACAGAAACCACAAAGTTCATCTACAGCCACACCACACTGGATATGCCCAATCTCATCTGATCTTGGAAGCTAAGCAGTGTTGGGTCTGGTTAGTACTTGGATGGGAGACCACCTGGGAATACAAGGTGCTGTAGATAATTTTATACTGCCAACACCGTTCTGTTGATGCATTCCATTTTAAAATGTATTCATTTATGAACCAGTAGTTAGAAGTAGAAAAGTTATTACAGAAACCACAAAGTTCATCTACAGCCACACCACACTGGATACGCCCAATCTCATCTGATCTTGGAAGCTAAGCAGTGTTGGGCCTGGTTAGTACTTGGATGGGAGACCACCTGGGAATACAAGGTGCTGTAGATATTTTTATACTGCCAACACCGTTCTGTTGATGCATTCCATTTTCAAACGTATTCATTTATGAACCAGTAGTTAGAAGTAGAAAAGTTCTAACAGAAACCACAAAGCTCATCTACAGCCACACCACACTGGATACGCCCAATCTCATCTGATCTTGGAAGCTAAGCAGTGTTGGGCCTGGTTAGTACTTGGATGGGAGACCACCTGGGAATACAAGGTGCTGTAGATATTTTTATACTGCCAACACCGTTCTGTTGATGCATTCCATTTTCAAACGTATTCATTTATGAACCAGTAGTTAGAAGTAGAAAAGTTCTAACAGAAACCATAAAGCTCATCTACAGCCACACCACACTGGATACGCCCAATCTCATCTGATCTTGGAAGCTAAGCAGTGTTGGGCCTGGTTAGTACTTGGATGGGAGACCACCTGGGAATACAAGGTGCTGTAGATAATTTTATACTGCCAACACCTTTCTGTTGATGCATTCCATTTTAAAACGTATTCATTTATGAACCAGTAGTTAGAAGTAGAAAAGTTCTAACAGAAACCACAAAGTTTATCTACAGCCACACCACACTGGATACGCCCAATCTCATCTGAACTTGGAAGCTAAGCAGTGTTGGGCCTGGTTAGTACTTGGATGGGAGACCACCTGGGAATACAAGGTGCTGTAGATATTTTTATACTGCCAACACGGTTCTGTTGATGCATTCCATTTTCAAACGTATTCATTTATGAACCAGTAGTTAGAAGTAGAAAAGTTCTAACAGAAACCATAAAGCTCATCTACAGGCACACCACACTGGATACGCCCAATCTCATCTGATCTTGGAAGCTAAGCAGTGTTGGGCATGGTTAGTACTTGGATGGGAGACCACCTGGGAATACAAGGTGCTATAGATATTTTTATACTGCCAACACCGTTCTGTTGATGCATTCCATTTTCAAACGTATTCATTTATGAACCAGTAGTTAGAAGTAGAAAAGTACTAACAGAAACCATAAAGCTCTTCTACAGCCACACCACACTGGATATGCCCAATCTCATCCGATCTTGGAAGCTAAGCAGTGTTGGGCCTGGTTAGTACTTGGATGGGAGACCACCTGGGAATACATAGGTGCTGTAAATATTTTTATACTGCCAACACCGTTCTGTTGATGCATTCCATTTTCAAACGTATTCATTTATGAACCAGTAGTTAGAAGTAGAAAAGTTCTAACAGAAACCACAAAGCTCATCTACAGCCACACCACACTGGATACGCCCAATCTCATCTGATCTTGGAAGCTAAGCAGTGTTGGGCCTGGTTAGTACTTGGATGGGAGACCACCTGGGAATACAAGGTGCTGTAGATATTTTTATACTGCCAACACCGTTCTGTTGATGCATTCCATTTTCAAACGTATTTATTTATGAACCAGTAGTTAGAAGTAGAAAAGTTCAAACAGAAACCACAAAGCTCATCTACAGCCACACCACACTGGATACGCCCAATCTCATCTGATCTTGGAAGCTAAGCAGTGTTGGGCCTGGTTAGTACTTGGGTGGGAGATCACCTGGGAATACAAGGTGCTGTAGATATTTTTATACTGCCAACAACGTTCTGTTGATGCATTCCATTTTCAAACGTATTCATTTATGAACCAGTAGTTAGAAGTAGAAAAGTTCTAACAGAAACCACAAAGTTCATCTACAGCCACACCACAATGGATACGCCCAATCTCATCTGATCTTGGAAGCTAAGCAGTGTTGGGCCTGGTTAGTACTTGGATGGGAGACCACCTGGGAATACAAGGTGCTGTAGACATTTTTATACTTCCAACACCGTTCTGTTGATGCATTCAATTTTCAAATGTATTCATTTATGAACCAGTAGTTAGAAGTAGAAAAGTTCAAACAGAAACCACAAAGCTCATCTACAGCCACACCACACTGGATACGCCCAATCTCATCTGATCTTGGAAGCTAAGCAGTATTGGGCCTGGTTAGTACTTGGATGGGAGACCACCTGGGAATACAAGGTGCTGTAGATATTTTTATACTGCCAACACCGTTCTGTTGATGCATTCCATTTTCAAACGTATTCATTTATGAACCAGTAGTTAGAAGTAGAAAAGTTCTAACAGAAACCACAAAGCTCATCTACAGCCACACCACACTGGATACGCCCAATCTCATCTGATCTTGGAAGCTAAGCAGTGTTGGGCCTGGTTAGTACTTGGATGGGAGACCACCTGGGAATACAAGGTGCTGTAGACATTTTTATACTTCCAACACCGTTCTGTTGATGCATTCCATTTTCAAATGTATTCATTTATGAACCAGTAGTTAGAAGTAGAAAAGTTCAAACAGAAACCACAAAGCTCATCTACAGCCACACCACACTGGATACGCCCAATCTCATCTGATCTTGGAAGCTAAGCAGTATTGGGCCTGGTTAGTACTTGGATGGGAGACCACCTGGGAATACAAGGTGCTGTAGATATTTTTATACTGCCAACACCGTTCTGTTGATGCATTCCATTTTCAAACGTATTCATTTATGAACCAGTAGTTAGAAGTAGAAAAGTTCTAACAGAAACCACAAAGCTCATCTACAGCCACACCACACTGGATACGCTCAATCTCATCTGATCTTGGAAGCTAAGCAGTGTTGGGCCTGGTTAGTACTAGGATGGGAGACCACCTGGGAATACATGGTGCTGTAGATATTTTTATACTGCCAACACCGTTCTGTTGATGCATTCCATTTTCAAACATATTCATTTATGAACCAGTAGTTAGAAGTAGAAACGTTCTAACAGAAACCACTAAGCTCATCTACAGCCACACTACACTGGATACGCCCAATCTCATCTGATCTTGGAAGCTAAGCAGTGTTGGTCCTGGTTAGTACTTGGATGGGAGACCACCTGGGAATACAAGGTGCTGTAGATATTTTTATACTGCCAACACCGTTCTGTTGATGCATTCCATTTTCAAACGTATTTATTTATGAACCAGTAGTTAGAAGTAGAAAAGTTCAAACAGAAACCACAAAGCTCATCTACAGCCACACCACACTGGATACGCCCAATCTCATCTGATCTTGGAAGCTAAGCAGTGTTGGGCCTGGTTAGTACTTGGGTGGGAGATCACCTGGGAATACAAGGTGCTGTAGATATTTTTATACTGCCAACACCGTTCTGTTGATGCATTCCATTTTCAAACGTATTCATTTATGAACCAGTAGTTAGAAGTAGAAAAGTTCTAACAGAAACCACAAAGTTCATCTACAGCCACACCACAATGGATACGCCCAATCTCATCTGATCTTGGAAGCTAAGCAGTGTTGGGCCTGGTTAGTACTTGGATGGGAGACCACCTGGGAATACAAGGTGCTGTAGACATTTTTATACTTCCAACACCGTTCTGTTGATGCATTCAATTTTCAAATGTATTCATTTATGAACCAGTAGTTAGAAGTAGAAAAGTTCAAACAGAAACCACAAAGCTCATCTACAGCCACACCACACTGGATACGCCCAATCTCATCTGATCTTGGAAGCTAAGCAGTATTGGGCCTGGTTAGTACTTGGATGGGAGACCACCTGGGAATACAAGGTGCTGTAGATATTTTTATACTGCCAACACCGTTCTGTTGATGCATTCCATTTTCAAACGTATTCATTTATGAACCAGTAGTTAGAAGTAGAAAAGTTCTAACAGAAACCACAAAGCTCATCTACAGCCACACCACACTGGATACGCCCAATCTCATCTGATCTTGGAAGCTAAGCAGTGTTGGGCCTGGTTAGTACTTGGATGGGAGACCACCTGGGAATACAAGGTGCTGTAGATATTGTTATACTGCCAACACCGTTCTGTTGATGCATTCCATTTTCAAACGTATTCATTTATGAACCAGTAGTTAGAAGTAGAAACGTTCTAACAGAAACCACTAAGCTCATCTACAGCCACACTACACTGGATACGCCCAATCTCATCTGATCTTGGAAGCTAAGCAGTGTTGGTCCTGGTTAGTACTTGGATGGGAGACCACCTGGGAATACAAGGTGCTGTAGATATTTTTATACTGCCAACACCGCTCTGTTGATGCATTCCATTTTCAAACGTATTCATTTATTAACCAGTAGTTAGAAGTAGAAAAGTTCTAACAGAAACCATAAAGCTTATCTACAGCCACACCACACTGGATACGCCCAATCTCATCTGATCTTGGAAGCTAAGCAGTGTTGGGCCTGGTTAGTACTTGGATGGGAGACCACCTGGGAATACAAGGTGCTGTAGACATTTTTATACTTCCAACACCGTTCTGTTGATGCATTCAATTTTCAAATGTATTCATTTATGAACCAGTAGTTAGAAGTAGAAAAGTTCAAACAGAAACCACTAAGCTCATCTACAGCCACACTACACTGGATACGCCCAATCTCATCTGATCTTGGAAGCTAAGCAGTGTTGGTCCTGGTTAGTACTTGGATGGGAGACCACCTGGGAATACAAGGTGCTGTAGATATTTTTATACTGCCAACACCGTTCTGTTGATGCATTCCATTTTCAAACATATTCATTTATGAACCAGTAGTTAGAAGTAGAAAAGTTCTAACAGAAACCATAAAGCTCATCTACAGCCACACCACACTGGATACGCCCAATCTCATCTGATCTTGGAAGCTAAGCAGTGTTGGGCCTGGTTAGTACTTGGATGGGAGACCACCTGGGTATACAAGGTGCTGTAGATAATTTTATACTGCCAACACCGTTCTGTTGATGCATTCCATTTTCAAACGTATTCATTTATGAACCAGTAGTTAGAAGTAGAAAAGTTCTAACAGAAACCATAAAGCTCATCTACAGCCACACCACACTGGATACGCCCAATCTCATCTGATCTTGGAAGCTAAGCAGTGTTGGGCCTGGTTAGTACTTGGATGGGAGACCACCTGGGTATACAAGGTGCTGTAGATAATTTTATACTGCCAACACTGTTCTGTTGATGCATTCCATTTTAAAACGTGTTCATTTATGAACCAGTAGTTAGAAGTAGAAAAGTTCTAACAGAAACCACAAAGTTCATCTACAGCCACACCACACTGGATACGCCCAATCTCATCTGATCTTGGAAGCTAAGCAGTGTTGGGCCTGGTTAGTACTTGGATGGGAGACCACCTGGAAATACAAGGTGCTGTAGATATTTTTATACTGCCAACACCGTTCTGTTGATGCATTCCATTTTCAAACGTATTCATTTATGAACCAGTAGTTACAAGTAGAAAAGTTCTAACAGAAACCACAAAGCTCATCTACAGCCACACCACGCTGGATACGCCCAATCTCATCTGATCTTGGAAGCTAAGCAGTGTTGGGCCTGGTTAGTACTTGGATGGGAGACCACCTGGGAATACAAGGTGCTGTAGATATTTTTATACTGCCAACACCGTTCTGTTGATGCATTCCATTTTCAAACGTATTCATTTATGAACCAGTAGTTAGAAGTAGAAAAGTTCAAACAGAAACCACAAAGCTCATCTACAGCCACACCACACTGGATACGCCCAATCTCATCTGATCTTGGAAGCTAAGCAGTGTTGGGCCTGGTTAGTACTTTGATGGGAGACCACCTGGGAATACAAGGTGCTGTAGATATTTTTATACTGCCAACACCGTTCTGTTGATGCATTCCATTTTCAAACGTATTCATTTATGAACCAGTTTTTAGAAGTAGAAAAGTTCTAACAGAAACCATAAAGCTCATCTACAGCCACACCACACTGGATACGCCCAATCTCATCTGATCTTGGAAGCTAAGCAGTGTTGGGTCTGGTTAGTACTTGGATGGGAGACCACCTGGGAATACAAGGTGCTGTAGATAATTTTATACTGCCAACACCGTTCTGTTGATGCATTCCATTTTAAAATGTATTCATTTATGAACCAGTAGTTAGAAGTAGAAAAGTTCTAACAGAATCCACAAAGTTCATCTACAGCCACACCACACTGGATACGCCCAATCTCATCTGATCTTGGAAGCTAAGCAGTGTTGGGCCTGGTTAGTACTTGGATGGGAGACCACCTGGGAATACAAGGTGCTGTAGATATTTTTATACTGCCAACACCGTTCTGTTGATGCATTCCATTTTCAAACGTATTCATTTATGAACCAGTAGTTAGAAGTAGAAAAGTTCTAACAGAAACCATAAAGCTCATCTACAGACACACCACACTGGAAAACGCCCAATCTCATCTGATCTTGGAAGCTAAGCAGTGTTGGGCCTGGTTAGTACTTGGATGGGAGACCACCTGGGAATACAAGGTGCTGTAGATAATTTTATACTGCCAACACCGTTCTGTTGATGCATTCCATTTTAAAATGTATTCATTTATGAACCAGTAGTTAGAAGTAGAAAAGTTCTAACAGAAACCACAAAGTTTATCTACAGCCACACCACACTGGATACGCCCAATCTCATCTGATCTTGGAAGCTAAGCAGTGTTGGGCCTGGTTAGTACTTGGATGGGAGACCACCTGGGAATACAAGGTGCTGTAGATATTTTTATACTGCCAACACCGTTCTGTTGATGCATTCCATTTTCAAACGTATTCATTTATGAACCAGTAGTTAGAAGTAGAAAAGTACTAACAGAAACCATAAAGCTCTTCTACAGCCACACCATACTGGATATGCCCAATCTCATCCGATCTTGGAAGCTAAGCAGTGTTGGGCCTGGTTAGTACTTGGATGGGAGACCACCTGGGAATACATAGGTGCTGTAAATATTTTTATACTGCCAACACCGTTCTGTTGATGCATTCCATTTTCAAACGTATTCATTTATGAACCAGTAGTTAGAAGTAGAAAAGTTCTAACAGAAACCACAAAGCTCATCTACAGCCACACCACACTGGATACGCCCAATCTCATCTGATCTAGGAAGCTAAGCAGTGTTGAGCCTGGTTAGTACTTGGATGGGAGACCACTTGGGAATACAAGGTGCTGTAGATATTTTTATACTGCCAACACCGTACTGTTGATGCATTCCATTTTCAAAAGTATTCATTTATGAACCAGTAGTTAGAAGTAGAAAAGTTCTAACAGAAACCACAAAGCTCATCTACAGCCACACCACACTGGATACGCCCAATCTCATCTGATCTTGGAAGCTAAGCAGTGTTGGGCCTGGTTAGTACTTGGATGGGAGACCACCTGGGAATACAAGGTGCTGTAGATATTTTTATACTGCCAACACCGTTCTGTTGATGCATTCCATTTTCAAACGTATTCATTTATGAACCAGTATTTAGAAGTAGAAAAGTTCTAACAGAAACCACAAAGCTTATCTACAGCCACACAACACTGGATACGCCCAATCTCATCTGATCTTGGAAGCTAAGCAGTGTTGGGCCTGGTTAGTACTTGGATGGGAGACCACCTGGGAATACAAGGTGCTGTAGATATTTTTATACTGCCAACACCGTTCTGTTGATGCATTCCATTTTCAAACGTATTCATTTATGAACCAGTATTTAGAAGTAGAAAAGTTCTAACAGAAACCACAAAGCTTATCTACCGCCACACAACACTGGATACGCCCAATCTCATCTGATCTTGGAAGCTAAGCAGTGTTGGGCCTGGTTAGTACTTGGATGGGAGACCACCTGGGAATACACGGTGCTGTAGATATTTTTATACTGCCAACACCGTTCTGTTGATGCATTCCATTTTCAAACGTATTCATTTATGAACCAGTAGTTAGAAGTAGAAAAGTTCAAACAGAAACCGCAAAGCTCATCTACAGCCACACCACACTGGATACGCCCAATCTCATCTGATCTTGGAAGCTAAGCAGTGTTGGGCCTGGTTAGTACTTGGGTGGGAGATCACCTGGGAATACAAGGTGCTGTAGATATTTTTATACTGCCAACAACGTTCTGTTGATGCATTCCATTTTCAAACGTATTCATTTATGAACCAGTAGTTAGAAGTAGAAAAGTTCTAACAGAAACCACAAAGTTCATCTACAGCACACCACAATGGATACGCCCAATCTCATCTGATCTTGGAAGCTAAGCAGTGTTGGGCCTGTTTAGTACTTGGATGGGAGACCACCTGGGAATACAAGGTGCTGTAGACATTTTTATACTTCCAACACCGTTCTGTTGATGCATTCAATTTTCAAATGTATTCATTTATGAACCAGTAGTTAGAAGTAGAAAAGTTCAAACAGAAACCACAGAGCTCATCTACAGCTACACCACACTGGATACGCCCAATCTCATCTGATCTTGGAAGCTAAGCAGTATAGGGCCTGGTTATTACTTGGATGGGAGACCACCTGGGAATACAAGGTGCTGTAGATATTTTTATACTGCCAACACCGTTCTGTTGATGCATTCCATTTTCAAACGTATTCATTTATGAACCAGTAGTTAGAAGTAGAAAAGTTCTAACAGAAACCACGAAGCTCATCTACAGCCACACCACACTGGATGCGCCCAATCTCATCTGATCTTGGAAGCTAAGCAGTGTTGGGCCTGGTTAGTACTTGGATGGGAGACCACCTGGGAATACAAGGTGCTGTAGATATTTTTATACTGCCAACACCGTTCTGTTGATGCATTCCATTTTCAAACATATTAATTTATGAACCAGTAGTTAGAAGTAGAAACGTTCTAACAGAAACCACTCAGCTCATCTACAGCCACACTACACTGGATACGCCCAATCTCATCTGATCTTGGAAGCTAAGCAGTGTTGGGCCTGGTTAGTACTTGGATGGGAGACCACCTGGGAATACAAGGTGCTGTAGATATTTTTATACTGCCAACACCGTTCTGTTGATGCATTCCATTTTCAAACGTATTCATTTATGAACCAGTAGTTAGAAGTAGAAAAGTTCTAACAGAAACCATAAAGCTCATCTACAGCCACACCACACTGGATACGCCCAATCTCATCTGATCTTGGAAGCTAAGCAGTGTTGGGCCTGGTTAGTACTTGGATGGGAGACCACCTGGGTATACAAGGTGCTGTAGATAATTTTATACTGCCAACACCGTTCTGTTGATGCATTCCATTTTAAAGCGTATTCATTTATGAACCAGTAGTTAGAAGTAGAAAAGTTCTAACAGAAACCACAAAGTTCATCTACAGCCACACCACACTGGATACGCCCAATCTCATCTGATCTTGGAAACTTAGCAGTGTTGGGCCTGGTTAGTACTTGGATGGGAGACCACCTGGGAATACAAGGTGCTGTAGATATTTTTATACTGCCAACACCGTTCTGTTGATGCATTCCATTTTCAAACGTATTCATTTATGAACCAGTAGTTAAAAGTAGAAAAGTTCTAACAGAAACCACAAAGCTCATCTACAGCCACACCGCACTGGATACGCCCAATCTCATCTGATCTTGGAAGCTAAGCAGTGTTGGGCCTGGTTAGTACTTGGATGGGAGACCACCTGGGAATACAAGGTGCTGTAGATATTTTTATACTGCCAACACCGTTCTGTTGATGCATTCCATTTTCAAACGTATTCATTTATGAACCAGTAGTTAAAAGTAGAAAAGTTCTAACAGAAACCACAAAGCTCATCTACAGCCACACCACACTGGATACGCCCAATCTCATCTGATCTAGGAAGCTAAGCAGTGTTGAGCCTGGTTAGTACTTGGATGGGAGACCACTTGGGAATACAAGGTGCTGTAGATATTTTTATACTGCCAACACCGTACTGTTGATGCATTCCATTTTCAAAAGTATTCATTTATGAACCAGTAGTTAGAAGTAGAAAAGTTCTAACAGAAACCACAAAGCTCATCTACAGCCACACCACACTGGATACGCCCAATCTCATCTGATCTTGGAAGCTAAGCAGTGTTGGGCCTGGTTAGTACTTGGATGGGAGACCACCTGGGAATACAAGGTGCTGTAGATATTTTTATACTGCCAACACCGTTCTGTTGATGCATTCCATTTTCAAACGTATTCATTTATGAACCAGTATTTAGAAGTAGAAAAGTTCTAACAGAAACCACAAAGCTTATCTACAGCCACACAACACTGGATACGCCCAATCTCATCTGATCTTGGAAGCTAAGCAGTGTTGGGCCTGGTTAGTACTTGGATGGGAGACCACCTGGGAATACAAGGTGCTGTAGATATTTTTATACTGCCAACACCGTTCTGTTGATGCATTCCATTTTCAAACGTATTCATTTATGAACCAGTATTTAGAAGTAGAAAAGTTCTAACAGAAACCACAAAGCTTATCTACCGCCACACAACACTGGATACGCCCAATCTCATCTGATCTTGGAAGCTAAGCAGTGTTGGGCCTGGTTAGTACTTGGATGGGAGACCACCTGGGAATACACGGTGCTGTAGATATTTTTATACTGCCAACACCGTTCTGTTGATGAATTCCATTTTCAAACGTATTCATTTATGAACCAGTAGTTAGAAGTAGAAAAGTTCTAACAGAAACAACAAAGCTCATCTACAGCCACAGCACACTGGATACGCCCAATCTCATCTGATCTTGGAAGCTAAGCAGTGTTGGGCCTGGTTAGTACTTGGATGGGAGACCACCTGGGAATACAAGGTGCTGTAGATATTTTTATACTGCCAACACCGTTCTGTTGATGCATTCCATTTTCAAACGTATTCATTTATGAACCAGTAGTTAGAAGTAGAAAAGTTCAAACAGAAACCGCAAAGCTCATCTACAGCCACACCACACTGGATACGCCCAATCTCATCTGATCTTGGAAGCTAAGCAGTGTTGGGCCTGGTTAGTACTTGGGTGGGAGATCACCTGGGAATACAAGGTGCTGTAGATATTTTTATACTGCCAACAACGTTCTGTTGATGCATTCCATTTTCAAACGTATTCATTTATGAACCAGTAGTTAGAAGTAGAAAAGTTCTAACAGAAACCACAAAGTTCATCTACAGCACACCACAATGGATACGCCCAATCTCATCTGATCTTGGAAGCTAAGCAGTGTTGGGCCTGTTTAGTACTTGGATGGGAGACCACCTGGGAATACAAGGTGCTGTAGACATTTTTATACTTCCAACACCGTTCTGTTGATGCATTCAATTTTCAAATGTATTCATTTATGAACCAGTAGTTAGAAGTAGAAAAGTTCAAACAGAAACCACAGAGCTCATCTACAGCTACACCACACTGGATACGCCCAATCTCATCTGATCTTGGAAGCTAAGCAGTATAGGGCCTGGTTATTACTTGGATGGGAGACCACCTGGGAATACAAGGTGCTGTAGATATTTTTATACTGCCAACACCGTTCTGTTGATGCATTCCATTTTCAAACGTATTCATTTATGAACCAGTAGTTAGAAGTAGAAAAGTTCTAACAGAAACCACGAAGCTCATCTACAGCCACACCACACTGGATGCGCCCAATCTCATCTGATCTTGGAAGCTAAGCAGTGTTGGGCCTGGTTAGTACTTGGATGGGAGACCACCTGGGAATACAAGGTGCTGTAGATATTTTTATACTGCCAACACCGTTCTGTTGATGCATTCCATTTTCAAACATATTAATTTATGAACCAGTAGTTAGAAGTAGAAACGTTCTAACAGAAACCACTCAGCTCATCTACAGCCACACTACACTGGATACGCCCAATCTCATCTGATCTTGGAAGCTAAGCAGTGTTGGGCCTGGTTAGTACTTGGATGGGAGACCACCTGGGAATACAAGGTGCTGTAGATATTTTTATACTGCCAACACCGTTCTGTTGATGCATTCCATTTTCAAACGTATTCATTTATGAACCAGTAGTTAGAAGTAGAAAAGTTCTAACAGAAACCATAAAGCTCATCTACAGCCACACCACACTGGATACGCCCAATCTCATCTGATCTTGGAAGCTAAGCAGTGTTGGGCCTGGTTAGTACTTGGATGGGAGACCACCTGGGTATACAAGGTGCTGTAGATAATTTTATACTGCCAACACCGTTCTGTTGATGCATTCCATTTTAAAGCGTATTCATTTATGAACCAGTAGTTAGAAGTAGAAAAGTTCTAACAGAAACCACAAAGTTCATCTACAGCCACACCACACTGGATACGCCCAATCTCATCTGATCTTGGAAACTTAGCAGTGTTGGGCCTGGTTAGTACTTGGATGGGAGACCACCTGGGAATACAAGGTGCTGTAGATATTTTTATACTGCCAACACCGTTCTGTTGATGCATTCCATTTTCAAACGTATTCATTTATGAACCAGTAGTTAAAAGTAGAAAAGTTCTAACAGAAACCACAAAGCTCATCTACAGCCAGACCGCACTGGATACGCCCAATCTCATCTGATCTTGGAAGCTAAGCAGTGTTGGGCCTGGTTAGTACTTGGATGGGAGACCACCTGGGAATACAAGGTGCTGTAGATATTTTTATACTGCCAACACCGTTCTGTTGATGCATTCCATTTTCAAACGTATTCATTTATGAACCAGTAGTTAAAAGTAGAAAAGTTCTAACAGAAACCACAAAGCTCATCTACAGCCACACCACACTGGATACGCCCAATCTCATCTGATCTAGGAAGCTAAGCAGTGTTGAGCCTGGTTAGTACTTGGATGGGAGACCACTTGGGAATACAAGGTGCTGTAGATATTTTTATACTGCCAACACCGTACTGTTGATGCATTCCATTTTCAAAAGTATTCATTTATGAACCAGTAGTTAGAAGTAGAAAAGTTCTAACAGAAACCACAAAGCTCATCTACAGCCACACCACACTGGATACGCCCAATCTCATCTGATCTTGGAAGCTAAGCAGTGTTGGGCCTGGTTAGTACTTGGATGGGAGACCACCTGGGAATACAAGGTGCTGTAGATATTTTTATACTGCCAACACCGTTCTGTTGATGCATTCCATTTTCAAACGTATTCATTTATGAACCAGTATTTAGAAGTAGAAAAGTTCTAACAGAAACCACAAAGCTTATCTACAGCCACACAACACTGGATACGCCCAATCTCATCTGATCTTGGAAGCTAAGCAGTGTTGGGCCTGGTTAGTACTTGGATGGGAGACCACCTGGGAATACAAGGTGCTGTAGATATTTTTATACTGCCAACACCGTTCTGTTGATGCATTCCATTTTCAAACGTATTCATTTATGAACCAGTATTTAGAAGTAGAAAAGTTCTAACAGAAACCACAAAGCTTATCTACCGCCACACAACACTGGATACGCCCAATCTCATCTGATCTTGGAAGCTAAGCAGTGTTGGGCCTGGTTAGTACTTGGATGGGAGACCACCTGGGAATACACGGTGCTGTAGATATTTTTATACTGCCAACACCGTTCTGTTGATGAATTCCATTTTCAAACGTATTCATTTATGAACCAGTAGTTAGAAGTAGAAAAGTTCAAACAGAAACCGCAAAGCTCATCTATAGCCACACCACACTGGATACGCCCAATCTCATCTGATCTTGGAAGCTAAGCAGTGTTGGGCCTGGTTAGTACTTGGGTGGGAGATCACCTGGGAATACAAGGTGCTGTAGATATTTTTATACTGCCAACAACGTTCTGTTGATGCATTCCATTTTCAAACGTATTCATTTATGAACCAGTAGTTAGAAGTAGAAAAGTTCTAACAGAAACCACAAAGTTCATCTACAGCACACCACAATGGATACGCCCAATCTCATCTGATCTTGGAAGCTAAGCAGTGTTGGGCCTGTTTAGTACTTGGATGGGAGACCACCTGGGAATACAAGGTGCTGTAGACATTTTTATACTTCCAACACCGTTCTGTTGATGCATTCAATTTTCAAATGTATTCATTTATGAACCAGTAGTTAGAAGTAGAAAAGTTCAAACAGAAACCACAAAGCTCATCTACAGCTACACCACACTGGATACGCCCAATCTCATCTGATCTTGGAAGCTAAGCAGTATTGGGCCTGGTTATTACTTGGATGGGAGACCACCTGGGAATACAAGGTGCTGTAGATATTTTTATACTGCCAACACCGTTCTGTTGATGCATTCCATTTTCAAACGTATTCATTTATGAACCAGTAGTTAGAAGTAGAAAAGTTCTAACAGAAACCACGAAGCTCATCTACAGCCACACCACACTGGATGCGCCCAATCTCATCTGATCTTGGAAGCTAAGCAGTGTTGGGCCTGGTTAGTACTTGGATGGGAGACCACCTGGGAATACAAGGTGCTGTAGATATTTTTATACTGCCAACACCGTTCTGTTGATGCATTCCATTTTCAAACATATTCATTTATGAACCAGTAGTTAGAAGTAGAAACGTTCTAACAGAAACCACTCAGCTCATCTACTGCCACACTACACTGGATACGCCCAATCTCATCTGATCTTGGAAGCTAAGCAGTGTTGGGCCTGGTTAGTACTTTGATGGGAGACCACCTGGGAATACAAGGTGCTGTAGATATTTTTATACTGCCAACACCGTTCTGTTGATGCATTCCATTTTCAAACGTATTCATTTATGAACCAGTAGTTAAAAGTAGAAAAGTTCTAACAGAAACCACAAAGCTCATCTACAGCCACACCGCACTGGATACGCCCAATCTCATCTGATCTTGGAATCTAAGCAGTGTTGGGCCTGGTTAGTACTTGGATGGGAGACCACCTGGGAATACAAGGTGCTGTAGATATTTTTATACTGCCAACACCGTTCTGTTGATGCATTCCATTTTCAAATGTATTCATTTATGAACCAGTAGTTAGAAGTAGAAAAGTTCTAACAGAAACCATAAAGCTCATCTACAGCCACACCACACTGGATACGCCCAATCTCATCTGATCTTGGAAGCTAAGCAGTGTTGGGCCTGGTTAGTACTTGGATGGGAGACCACCTGGGAATACAAGGTGCTGTAGATATTTTTATACTGCCAACACCGTTCTGTTGATGCATTCCATTTTCAAATGTATTCATTTATGAACCAGTAGTTAGAAGTAGAAAAGTTCTAACAGAAATCACAAAGTTCATCTACAGCCACACCACACTGGATATGCCCAATCTCATCTGATCTTGGAAGCTAAGCAGTGTTGGGCCTGGTTAGTTCTTGGATGGGAGACCACCTGGGAATACAAGGTGCTGTAGATATTTTTATACTGCCAACACCGTTCTGTTGATGCATTCCATTTTCAAACATATTCATTTATGAACCAGTAGTTAGAAGTAGAAAAGTTCAAACAGAAACCACAAAGCTCATCTACAGCCACACCACACTGGATACGCCCAATCTCATCTGATCTTGGAAGCTAAGCCGTGTTGGGCCTGGTTAGTACTTTGATGGGAGACCACCTGGGAATACAAGGTGCTGTAGATATTTTTATACTGCCAACAACGTTCTGTTGATGCATTCCATTTTCAAACGTATTCATTTATGAACCAGTAGTTAGAAGTAGAAAAGTTCTAACAGAAACCACAAAGTTCATCTACAGCACACCACAATGGATACGCCCAATCTCATCTGATCTTGGAAGCTAAGCAGTGTTGGGCCTGTTTAGTACTTGGATGGGAGACCACCTGGGAATACAAGGTGCTGTAGACATTTTTATACTTCCAACACCGTTCTGTTGATGCATTCAATTTTCAAATGTATTCATTTATGAACCAGTAGTTAGAAGTAGAAAAGTTCAAACAGAAACCACAAAGCTCATCTACAGCTACACCACACTGGATACGCCCAATCTCATCTGATCTTGGAAGCTAAGCAGTATTGGGCCTGGTTATTACTTGGATGGGAGACCACCTGGGAATACAAGGTGCTGTAGATATTTTTATACTGCCAACACCGTTCTGTTGATGCATTCCATTTTCAAACGTATTCATTTATGAACCAGTAGTTAGAAGTAGAAAAGTTCTAACAGAAACCACGAAGCTCATCTACAGCCACACCACACTGGATGCGCCCAATCTCATCTGATCTTGGAAGCTAAGCAGTGTTGGGCCTGGTTAGTACTTGGATGGGAGACCACCTGGGAATACAAGGTGCTGTAGATATTTTTATACTGCCAACACCGTTCTGTTGATGCATTCCATTTTCAAACATATTTATTTATGAACCAGTAGTTAGAAGTAGAAACGTTCTAACAGAAACCACTCAGCTCATCTACAGCCACACTACACTGGATACGCCCAATCTCATCTGATCTTGGAAGCTAAGCAGTGTTGGGCCTGGTTAGTACTTGGATGGGAGACCACCTGGGAATACAAGGTGCTGTAGATATTTTTATACTGCCAACACCGTTCTGTTGATGCATTCCATTTTCAAACGTATTCATTTATGAACCAGTAGTTAGAAGTAGAAAAGTTCTAACAGAAACCATAAAGCTCATCTACAGCCACACCACACTGGATACGCCCAATCTCATCTGATCTTGGAAGCTAAGCAGTGTTGGGCCTGGTTAGTACTTGGATGGGAGACCACCTGGGAATACAAGGTGCTGTAGATATTTTTATACTGCCAACACCGTTCTGTTGATGCATTCCATTTTCAAACGTATTCATTTATGAACCAGTAGTTAAAAGTAGAAAAGTTCTAACAGAAACCACAAAGCTCATCTACAGCAACACCGCACTGGATACGCCCAATCTCATCTGATCTTGGAAGCTAAGCAGTGTTGGGCCTGGTTAGTACTTGGATGGGAGACCACCTGGGAATACAAGGTGCTGTAGATATTTTTATACTGCCAACACCGTTCTGTTGATGCATTCCATTTTCAAACGTATTCATTTATGAACCAGTAGTTAAAAGTAGAAAAGTTCTAACAGAAATCACAAAGCTCATCTACAGCCACACCACACTGGATACGCCCAATCTCATCTGATCTAGAAAGCTAAGCAGTGTTGAGCCTGGTTAGTACTTGGATGGGAGACCACTTGGGAATACAAGGTGCTGTAGATATTTTTATACTGCCAACACCGTACTGTTGATGCATTCCATTTTCAAAAGTATTCATTTATGAACCAGTAGTTAGAAGTAGAAAAGTTCTAACAGAAACCACAAAGCTCATCTACAGCCACACCACACTGGATACGCCCAATCTCATCTGATCTTGGAAGCTAAGCAGTGTTGGGCCTGGTTAGTACTTGGATGGGAGACCACCTGGGAATACAAGGTCCTGTAGATATTTTTATACTGCCAACACCGTTCTGTTGATGCATTCCATTTTCAAACCTATTCATTTATGAACCAGTATTTAGAAGTAGAAAAGTTCTAACAGAAACCACAAAGCTTATCTACAGCCACACAACACTGGATACGCCCAATCTCATCTGATCTTGGAAGCTAAGCAGTGTTGGGCCTGGTTAGTACTTGGATGGGAGACCACCTGGGAATACAAGGTGCTGTAGATATTTTTATACTGCCAACACCGTTCTGTTGATGCATTCCATTTTCAAACGTATTCATTTATGAACCAGTATTTAGAAGTAGAAAAGTTCTAACAGAAACCACAAAGCTTATCTACCGCCACACAACACTGGATACGCCCAATCTCATCTGATCTTGGAAGCTAAGCAGTGTTGGGCCTGGTTAGTACTTGGATGGGAGACCACCTGGGAATACACGGTGCTGTAGATATTTTTATACTGCCAACACCGTTCTGTTGATGCATTCCATTTTCAAACGTATTCATTTATGAACCAGTAGTTAGAAGTAGAAAAGTTCAAACAGAAACCGCAAAGCTCATCTACAGCCACACCACACTGGATACGCCCAATCTCATCTGATCTTGGAAGCTAAGCAGTGTTGGGCCTGGTTAGTACTTGGGTGGGAGATCACCTGGGAATACAAGGTGCTGTAGATATTTTTATACTGCCAACAACGTTCTGTTGATGCATTCCATTTTCAAACGTATTCATTTATGAACCAGTAGTTAGAAGTAGAAAAGTTCTAACAGAAACCACAAAGTTCATCTACAGCACACCACAATGGATACGCCCAATCTCATCTGATCTTGGAAGCTAAGCAGTGTTGGGCCTGTTTAGTACTTGGATGGGAGACCACCTGGGAATACAAGGTGCTGTAGACATTTTTATACTTCCAACACCGTTCTGTTGATGCATTCAATTTTCAAATGTATTCATTTATGAACCAGTAGTTAGAAGTAGAAAAGTTCAAACAGAAACCACAAAGCTCATCTACAGCTACACCACACTGGATACGCCCAATCTCATCTGATCTTGGAAGCTAAGCAGTATTGGGCCTGGTTATTACTTGGATGGGAGACCACCTGGGAATACAAGGTGCTGTAGATATTTTTATACTGCCAACACCGTTCTGTTGATGCATTCCATTTTCAAACGTATTCATTTATGAACCAGTAGTTAGAAGTAGAAAAGTTCTAACAGAAACCACGAAGCTCATCTACAGCCACACCACACTGGATGCGCCCAATCTCATCTGATCTTGGAAGCTAAGCAGTGTTGGGCCTGGTTAGTACTTGGATGGGAGACCACCTGGGAATACAAGGTGCTGTAGATATTTTTATACTGCCAACACCGTTCTGTTGATGCATTCCATTTTCAAACATATTCATTTATGAACCAGTAGTTAGAAGTAGAAACGTTCTAACAGAAACCACTCAGCTCATCTACAGCCACACTACACTGGATACGCCCAATCTCATCTGATCTTGGAAGCTAAGCAGTGTTGGGCCTGGTTAGTACTTCGATGGGAGACCACCTGGGAATACAAGGTGCTGTAGATATTTTTATACTGCCAACACCGTTCTGTTGATGCATTCCATTTTCAAACGTATTCATTTATGAACCAGTAGTTAAAAGTAGAAAAGTTCTAACAGAAACCACAAAGCTCATCTACAGCCACACCGCACTGGATACGCCCAATCTCATCTGATCTTGGAAGCTAAGCAGTGTTGGGCCTGGTTAGTACTTGGATGGGAGACCACCTGGGAATACAAGGTGCTGTAGATATTTTTATACTGCCAACACCGTTCTGTTGATGCATTCCATTTTCAAACGTATTCATTTATGAACCAGCAGTTAGAAGTAGAAAAGTTCTAACAGAAACCACAAAGCTCATCTACAGCCACACCACACTGGATACGCCCAATCTCATCTGATCTTGGAAGCTAAGCAGTGTTGGGCCTGGTTAGTACTTGGATGGGAGACCACCTGGGAATACAAGGTGCTGTAGATATTTTTATACTGCCAACACCGTTCTGTTGATGCATTCCATTTTCAAATGTATTCATTTATGAACCAGTAGTTAGAAGTAGAAAAGTTCTAACAGAAACCATAAAGCTCATCTACAGCCACACCACACTGGATACGCCCAATCTCATCTGATCTTGGAAGCTAAGCAGTGTTGGGCCTGGTTAGTACTTGGATGGGAGACCACCTGGGAATACAAGGTGCTGTAGATAATTTTATACTGCAAACACCGTTCTGTTGATGCATTCTATTTTAAAACATATTCATTTATGAACCAGTAGTTAGAAGTAGAAAAGTTCTAACAGAAACCACAAAGTTCATCTACAGCCACACCACACTGGATATGCCCAATCTCATCTGATCTTGGAAGCTAAGCAGTGTTGGGCCTGGTTAGTTCTTGGATGGGAGACCACCTGGGAATACAAGGTGCTGTAGATATTTTTATACTGCCAACACCGTTCTGTTGATGCATTCCATTTTCAAACATATTCATTTATGAACCAGTAGTTAGAAGTAGAAAAGTTCAAACAGAAACCACAAAGCTCATCTACAGCCACACCACACTGGATACGCCCAATCTCATCTGATCTTGGAAGCTAAGCCGTGTTGGGCCTGGTTAGTACTTGGATGGGAGACCACCTGGGAATACAAGGTGCTGTAGATATTTTTATACTGCCAACACCGTTCTGTTGATGCATTCCATTTTCAAATGTATTCATTTATGAACCAGTAGTTAGAAGTAGAAAAGTTCTAACAGAAACCATAAAGCTCATCTACAGCCACACCACACTGGATACGCCCAATCTCATCTGATCTTGGAAGCTAAGCAGTGTTGGGCCTGGTTAGTACTTGGATGGGAGACCACCTGGGTATACAAGGTGCTGTAGATAATTTTATACTGCCAACACCGTTCTGTTGATGCATTCCATTTTAAAGCATATTCATTTATGAACCAGTAGTTAGAAGTAGAAAAGTTCTAACAGAAACCACAAAGTTCATCTACAGCCACACCACACTGGATACGCCCAATCTCATCTGATCTTGGAAACTAAGCAGTGTTGGGCCTGGTTAGTACTTGGATGGGAGACCACCTGGTAATACAAGGTGCTGTAGATATTTTTATACTGCCAACACCGTTCTGTTGATGCATTCCATTTTCAAACGTATTCATTTATGAACCAGCTGTTAGAAGTACAGATGTAGCCACCTTTATCTTGAGTGGCCGCGGCGGTTGTCCCGTTCGACCATACGCAGCGTACTGTGGCGTAGCGAGGCGCGCCTAGCCACAGAGAGGCTATCTAATCGCACGGAGACAGACATTTGACGTTTGGCGTTACCTTTACGTGTAATACCTGCGATCAGCCACCAGATGTCGCTTTTTACAATCACCACTGCGCATGCGTGTGGTCTCTCGTAAAATACAATACTGACATACATAATAAGGACTACTTTACTAAGGCGTCTCATTACGCTGCATACAGCAAATACTGTACTCATTACGCTGCATTATTTAATACAGTACTGTATATACAGTACGACACCGACGCAAATACAGTAGTACAGCATACAGTATATGATCCATCTACAATACTTTATGAATACTGTATGTGAGCGTCCAAGTCCCGCAGACAAAACACAGTACTGTAAAACCAGTAGTGTACACTGTCGCAAATGGATGTGTGTTACAAGTTCACTATTGCCTCTCAAGATTAGGAATTTTCTACAGTATGTTATCGTCCTAATCCCGTAGCCATTACAGCATAATCAAAACCAACGGATTTATACATTTGTCTGCGGCGAAGTGGTGAAGTGTTTCGCTTCCTATACTCAGAGTCCAGGGTTCGATTCCTTAAGTACGAATGCATGTTACTGTAGTATTTTTCAGACACTTTATTATTTTTTTTATTCACATACTGTAAACCAGGGCATACAGTAGCTGCATGAGCGGTTCTATGCGATCGAGTCCGGTGTACCATAATGTGCAGGTTCTATGCAGGTTAAGGTACTATGCTCCGTACACAGTACACATACAATTCTGTAGCTGGGCAGACTGAATAGAAATGGCTACCACCTATGACTCCTTGCCCCACAGAGGCCCTAGGCTACGGAGCAAGTAATAGTCCAGATTGTACAGACTATGGGGCAATGCTGAAGGAGCGTCACAATCCCCTAGCTAAAATACACAGTATGCATATTATGGTACACCGGACTCGATGACATACTGTAGCACACTGGCAAAATGGCGCAGCTCACCCAGAGCATAGGGACGGTCACGTACAGCAGCAATGCTTATGCTCAATGAGCGATCCAGACGTCGTGCGTCTCAGACGTCGTGCGTCTCAGACGTCGTGCGTTCCAGGCATTCAACGTACAGTACTGTAGTTACTGTACTTTGTGACAGTTTCCCTTAGTTTTAAATATGCCCTTTCTTTGACCACAGTATTTTCCACTGTCTTGCCTTACGCCCTTCCCTCCTGGGAGCCTTCACAGGTCTTATGCTATACACAAATACCGAAGATGCACAGTCCGTCAGAATACACTCATTTCATTCACGCTGTTTGGGTGCATTTAGCGTAAAGAATCGCTCCTGCAGATGTACTTTGATTTATGTGAAACCTGTGTGCATCCTTCCATTGACTGTCTTACAATGTAAATAAAATAATACAGTGCATTATTACAGAAAAAAAAAAAAAAAGAAAGAAAGCACATCATGTCTCGAACCCTGGACCCCCAGTGAGGGAGGTGGGAGCCTTCACCCCTAGCCCACGATGCCTCATGAGAGATTTCTAATTTCATGTGTGAAAGTACTGCAAACAGCGCCCGGCCCTCGCCCCATTGCTGTTGGTTTATGCCTTAGAGGACTCGGACGCTCGCATTTGTAAAGCACGGTGTTTTCCTCCGCCTTCTGCTAGCCTGTTGCCCTTCCCCCATGGGAGCCTGCACAGATCATGCAGTAGACAGGGAGGGAATGCAGGTCATGTGCAATACACAAACGCCCACTGTAGTACTATTTTGCTCACTTACAGTACCGTACTGTAGGTTGCATTTAGCGTAAAGAATCGCTCCTGCAGATGTACTTTGATTTATGTGAAACCTGTGTGCATCCTTCCATTGGATGTACTGTATTGGAGAAAAAAAAAAAATGTTAAAGTGAATGTCACGGGAACACATTAAAAATAAGGTTGGCACTTCCTTCCCATTGGTGTTGGTTTACAGTATGCCGTAGTGTACTCGGACGCTCATGTACTGTAATTGCATTTCAAAGGCACAGTATTTTCCATCGTCTCCCCCCTACCCCCATCGCCCTTCCCCCCTGGGGGCCTGCACAGGGAGGAAATTCAGGTCCTGTGCAATGCACAAACGCTGAAGATCTACAGTACTGTTTTGCTTAGTTGGTAGCGTCAGAATACACTCATTTCATTCACGCTGTTTGGGTGCATTTAGCGTAAAGAATCGCTCCTGCAGATGTACTTTGATTTATGTGAAACCTGTGTGCATCCTTCCATTGACTGTCTTACAATGTAAATAAAATAATACAGTGCATTATTACAGAAAAAAAAAAAAAAAAGAAAGAAAGCACATCATGTCTCGAACCCTGGACCCCCAGTGAGGGAGGTGGGAGCCTTCACCCCTAGCCCACGACGCCTCATGAGAGATTTCTAATTTCATGTGTGAAAGTACTGCAAACAGCGCCCGGCCCCCGCCCCATTGCTGTTGGTTTATGCCTTAGAGGACTCGGACGCTCGCATTTGTAAAGCACGGTGTTTTCCTCCGCCTTCTGCTAGCCTGTTGCCCTTCCCCCATGGGAGCCTGCACAGATCATGCAGTAGACAGGGAGGGAATGCAGGTCATGTGCAATACACAAACGCCCACTGTAGTACTATTTTGCTCACTTACAGTACCGTACTGTAGGTTGCATTTAGCGTAAAGAATCGCTCCTGCAGATGTACTTTGATTTATGTGAAACCTGTGTGCATCCTTCCATTGGATGTACTGTATTGGAGAGAAAAAAAAAATGTTAAAGTGAATGTCACGGGAACACATTAAAAATAAGGTTGGCACTTCCTTCCCATTGGTGTTGGTTTACAGTATGCCGTAGTGTACTCGGACGCTCATGTACTGTAATTGCATTTCAAAGGCACAGTATTTTCCATCGTCTCCCCCCTACCCCCATCGCCCTTCCCCCCTGGGGGCCTGCACAGGGAGGAAATTCAGGTCCTGTGCAATGCACAAACGCTGAAGATCTACAGTACTGTTTTGCTTAGTTGGTAGCGTCAGAATACACTCATTTCATTCACGCTGTTTGGGTGCATTTAGCGTAAAGAATCGCTCCTGCAGATGTACTTTGATTTATGTGAAACCTGTGTGCATCCTTCCATTGACTGTCTTACAATGTAAATAAAATAATACAGTGCATTATTACAGAAAAAAAAAAAAAAAGAAAGAAAGCACATCATGTCTCGAACCCTGGACCCCCAGTGAGGGAGGTGGGAGCCTTCACCCCTAGCCCACGACGCCTCATGAGAGATTTCTAATTTCATGTGTGAAAGTACTGCAAACAGCGCCCGGCCCCCGCCCCATTGCTGTTGGTTTATGCCTTAGAGGACTCGGACGCTCACATTTGTAAAGCACGGTGTTTTCCTCCGCCTTCTGCTAGCCTGTTGCCCTTCCCCCATGGGAGCCTGCACAGATCATGCAGTAGACAGGGAGGGAATGCAGGTCATGTGCAATACACAAACGCCCACTGTAGTACTATTTTGCTCACTTACAGTACCGTACTGTAGGTTGCATTTAGCGTAAAGAATCGCTCCTGCAGATGTACTTTGATTTATGTGAAACCTGTGTGCATCCTTCCATTGGATGTACTGTATTGGAGAGAAAAAAAAAAATGTTAAAGTGAATGTCACGGGAACACATTAAAAATAAGGTTGGCACTTCCTTCCCATTGGTGTTGGTTTACAGTATGCCGTAGTGTACTCAGACGCTCATGTACTGTAATTGCATTTCAAAGGCACAGTATTTTCCATCGTCTCCCCCCTACCCCCATCGCCCTTCCCCCCTGGGGGCCTGCACAGGGAGGAAATTCAGGTCCTGTGCAATGCACAAACGCTGAAGATCTACAGTACTGTTTTGCTTAGTTGGTAGCGTCAGAATACACTCATTTCATTCACGCTGTTTGGGTGCATTTAGCGTAAAGAATCGCTCCTGCAGATGTACTTTGATTTATGTGAAACCTGTGTGCATCCTTCCATTGACTGTCTTACAATGTAAATAAAATAATACAGTGCATTATTACAGAAAAAAAAAAAAAAAAGAAAGAAAGCACATCATGTCTCGAACCCTGGACCCCCAGTGAGGGAGGTGGGAGCCTTCACCCCTAGCCCACGATGCCTCATGAGAGATTTCTAATTTCATGTGTGAAAGTACTGCAAACAGCGCCCGGCCCTCGCCCCATTGCTGTTGGTTTATGCCTTAGAGGACTCGGACGCTCGCATTTGTAAAGCACGGTGTTTTCCTCCGCCTCCTGCTAGCCTGTTGCCCTTCCCCCATGGGAGCCTGCACAGATCATGCAGTAGACAGGGAGGGAATGCAGGTCATGTGCAATACACAAACGCCCACTGTAGTACTATTTTGCTCACTTACAGTACCGTACTGTAGGTTGCATTTAGCGTAAAGAATCGCTCCTGCAGATGTACTTTGATTTACAGTATGTGAAACCTGTGTGCATCCTTCCATTGGATGTACTGTATTGGAGAGAAAAAAAAAAATGTTAAAGTGAATGTCACGGGAACACATTAAAAATAAGGTTGGCACTTCCTTCCCATTGGTGTTGGTTTACAGTATGCCGTAGTGTACTCGGACGCTCATGTACTGTAATTGCATTTCAAAGGCACAGTATTTTCCATCGTCTCCCCCCTACCCCCATCGCCCTTCCCCCCTGGGGGCCTGCACAGGGAGGAAATTCAGGTCCTGTGCAATGCACAAACGCTGAAGATCTACAGTACTGTTTTGCTTAGTTGGTAGCGTCAGAATACACTCATTTCATTCACGCTGTTTGGGTGCATTTAGCGTAAAGAATCGCTCCTGCAGATGTACTTTGATTTATGTGAAACCTGTGTGCATCCTTCCATTGACTGTCTTACAATGTAAATAAAATAATACAGTGCATTATTACAGAAAAAAAAAAAAAAAGAAAGAAAGCACATCATGTCTCGAACCCTGGACCCCCAGTGAGGGAGGTGGGAGCCTTCACCCCTAGCCCATGACGCCTCATGAGAGATTTCTAATTTCATGTGTGAAAGTACTGCAAACAGCGCCCGGCCCCCGCCCCATTGCTGTTGGTTTATGCCTTAGAGGACTCGGACGCTCGCATTTGTAAAGCACGGTGTTTTCCTCCGCCTTCTGCTAGTCCTCCATTCCCATTATGCATTAGCGAACTCAGACGCTCATATATTTTAAAAGCACGGTGTTTATACATTGTACTGTACATTCTTCCTTTTACACAATTACTGTAGTTGCGTCTCCATACACATACAGTACTGTACTCCATACTTTTTCCACCGCCTCCCGTTACGCCTACAGTATTGCCAGAGCTGTAGATCAATCCGCCGCTATACTGTACGATCGAAAGTACTGGATTAGTGGAGCATTAGCCACACAGTGGTGGAGATGTGTAATGCATGATGAGTATCTAGATCGTCTCAACGCGCCTGCCTGTGATTAAACTCAGCTATCGCCTTAGCGTGGCTAAACGCCCGTCTCGGCGGAGAAACAGTCAAGATAAAGGTGGCTACATCTGTAGAAAAGTTCTAACAGAAACCACAAAGCTCATCTACAGCCACACCACACTGGATACGCCCAATCTCATCTGATCTTGGAAGCTAAACAGTGTTGGGCCTGGTTAGTACTTGGATGGGAGACCACCTGGGAATACAAGGTGCTGTAGATAATTTTATACTGCCAACACCGTTCTGTTGATGCATTCCATTTTCAAACGTATTCATTTATGAACCAGCAGTTAGAAGTAGAAAAGTTCTAACAGAAACCACAAAGCTCATCTACAGCCACACAACACTGGATATGCCCAATCTCATCTGATCTTGGAAGCTAAGCAGTGTTGGGCCTGGTTAGTACTTGGATGGGAGACCACCTGGGAATACAAGGTGCTGTAGATATTTTTATACTGCCAACACCGTTCTGTTGATGCATTCCATTTTCAAATGTATTCATTTATGAACCAGTAGTTAGAAGTAGAAAAGTTCTAACAGAAACCATAAAGCTCATCTACAGCCACACCACACTGGATACGCCCAATCTCATCTGATCTTGGAAGCTAAGCAGTGTTGGGCCTGGTTAGTACTTGGATGGGAGACCACCTGGGAATACAAGGTGCTGTAGATAATTTTATACTGCAAACACCGTTCTGTTGATGCATTCCATTTTAAAACATATTCATTTATGAACCAGTAGTTAGAAGTAGAAAAGTTCTAACAGAAACCACAAAGTTCATCTACAGCCACACCACACTGGATATGCCCAATCTCATCTGATCTTGGAAGCTAAGCAGTGTTGGGCCTGGTTAGTTCTTGGATGGGAGACCACCTGGGAATACAAGGTGCTGTAGATATTTTCATACTGCCAACACCGTTCTGTTGATGCATTCCATTTTCAAACGTATTCATTTATGAACCAGTAGTTAGAAGTAGAAAAGTTCAAACAGAAACCACAAAGCTCATCTACAGCCACACCACACTGGATACGCCCAATCTCATCTGATCTTGGAAGCTAAGCAGTGTTGGGCCTGGTTAGTACTTTGATGGGAGACCACCTGGGAATACAAGGTGCTGTAGATATTTTTATACTGCCAACACCGTTCTGTTGATGCATTCCATTTTCAAACGTATTCATTTATGAACCAGTAGTTACAAGTAGAAAAGTTCTAACATAAACCACAAAGCTCATCTACAGCCACACCACACTGGATACGCCCAATCTCATCTGATCTTGGAAGCTAAGCAGTGTTGGGCCTGGTTAGTACTTGGATGGGAGACCACCTGGGAATACAAGGTGCTGTAGATATTTTTATACTGCCAACAACGTTCTGTTGATGCATTCCATTTTCAAATGTATTCATTTATGAACCAGTAGTTAGAAGTAGAAAAGTTCTAACAGAAACCATGAAGCTCATCTACAGCCACACCACACTGGATACGCCCAATCTCATCTGATCTTGGAAGCTAAGCAGTGTTGGGCCTGGTTAGTACTTGGATGGGAGACCACCTGGGAATACATAGGTGCTGTAGATATTTTTATACTGCCAACACCGTTCTGTTGATGCATTCCATTTTCAAACGTATTCATTTATGAACCAGTAGTTAGAAGTAGAAAAGTTCTAACAGAAACCACAAATTTTATCTACAGCCACACCACACTGGATACGCCCAATCTCATCTGATCTTGGAAGCAAAGCAGTGTTGGGCCTGGTTAGTACTTGGATGGGAGACCACCTGGGAATACAAGGTGCTGTAGATATTTTTATACTGCCAACACCGTTCTGTTGATGCATTCCATTTTCAAACGTATTCATTTATGAACCAGTAGTTAGAAGTAGAAAAGTTCTAACAGAAACCATAAAGCTCATCTACAGCCACACCACACTGGATACGCCCAATCTCATCTGATCTTGGAAGCTAAGCAGTGTTGGGCCTGGTTAGTACTTGGATGGGAGACCACCTGGGAATACATAGGTGCTGTAAATATTTTTATACTGCCAACACCGTTCTGTTGATGCATTCCATTTTCAAACGTATTCATTTATGAACCAGTAGTTAGAAGTAGAAAAGTTCTAACAGAAACCACAAAGCTCATGTACAGCCACACCACACTGGATACGCCCAATCTCATCTGATCTAGGAAGCTAAGCAGTGTTGAGCCTGGTTAGTACTTGGATGGGAGACCACCTGGGAATACAAGGTGCTGTAGATATTTTTATACTGCCAACACCGTACTGTTGATGCATTCCATTTTCAAAAGTATTCATTTATGAACCAGTAGTTAGAAGTAGAAAAGTTCTAACAGAAACCACAAAGCTCATCTACAGCCACACCACACTGGATACGCCCAATCTCATCTGATCTTGGAAGCTAAGCAGTGTTGGGCCTGGTTAGTATTTGGATGGGAGACCACCTGGGAATACAAGGTGCTGTAGATATTTTTATACTGCCAACACCGTTCTGTTGATGCATTCCATTTTCAAACGCATTCCATTTTCAAACGTATTCATTTATGAACCAGTAGTTAGAAGTAGAAAAGTTCTAACAGAAACCACAAAGCTCATCTACAGCCACACAACACTGGATACGCCCAATCTCATCTGATCTTGGAAGCTAAGCAGTGTTGGGCCTGGTTAGTACTTGGATGGGAGACCACCTGGGAATACAAGGTGCTGTAGATATTTTTATACTGCCAACACCGTTCTGTTGATGCATTCCATTTTCAAATGTATTCATTTATGAACCAGTAGTTAGAAGTAGAAAAGTTCTAACAGAAACCATAAAGTTCATCTACAGCCACACCACACTGGATACGCCCAATCTCATCTGATCTTGGAAGCTAAGCAGTGTTGGGCCTGGTTAGTACTTGGATGGGAGACCACCTGGGAATACAAGGTGCTGTAGATAATTTTATACTGCAAACACCGTTCTGTTGATGCATTCCATTTTAAAACATATTCATTTATGAACCAGTAGTTAGAAGTAGAAAAGTTCTAACAGAAACCACAAAGTTCATCTACAGCCACACCACACTGGATATGCCCAATCTCCTCTGATCTTGGAAGCTAAGCAGTGTTGGGCCTGGTTAGTTCTTGGATGGGAGACCACCTGGGAATACAAGGTGCTGTAGATATTTTTATACTGCCAACACCGTTCTGTTGATGCATTCCATTTTCAAACGTATTCATTTATGAACCAGTAGTTAGAAGTAGAAAAGTTCAAACAGAAACCACAAAGCTCATCTACAGCCACACCACACTGGATACGCCCAATCTCATCTGATCTTGGAAGCTAAGCAGTGTTGGGCCTGGTTAGTACTTTGATGGGAGACCACCTGGGAATACAAGGTGCTGTAGATATTTTATACTGCCAACACCGTTCTGTTGATGCATTCCATTTTCAAACGTATTCATTTATGAACCAGTAGTTACAAGTAGAAAAGTTCTAACAGAAACCACAAAGCTCATCTACAGCCACACCACACTGGGTACGCCCAATCTCATCTGATCTTGGAAGCTAAGCAGTGTTGGGCCTGGTTAGTACTTGGATGGGAGACCACCTGGGAATACAAGGTGCTGTAGATATTTTTATACTGCCAACACCGTTCTGTTGATGCATTCCATTTTCAAAAGTATTCATTTATGAACCAGTAGTTAGAAGTAGAAAAGTTCTAACAGAAACCATAAAGCTCATCTACAGCCACACCACACTGGATACGCCCAATCTCATCTGATCTTGGAAGCTAAGCAGTGTTGGGCCTGGTTAGTACTTGGATGGGAGACCACCTGGGAATACAAGGTGCTGTAGATAATTTTATACTGCAAACACCGTTCTGTTGATGCATTCCATTTTAAAACATATTCATTTATGAACCAGTAGTTAGAAGTAGAAAAGTTCTAACAGAAACCACAAAGTTCATCTACAGCCACACCACACTGGATATGCCCAATCTCCTCTGATCTTGGAAGCTAAGCAGTGTTGGGCCTGGTTAGTTCTTGGATGGGAGACGACCTGGGAATACAAGGTGCTGTAGATATTTTTATACTGCCAACACCGTTCTGTTGGTGCATTCCATTTTCAAACGTATTCATTTATGAACCAGTAGTTAGAAGTAGAAAAGTTCAAACAGAAACCACAAAGCTCATCTACAGCCACACCACACTGGATACGCCCAATCTCATCTGATCTTGGAAGCTAAGCAGTGTTGGGCCTGGTTAGTACTTTGATGGGAGACCACCTGGGAATACAAGGTGCTGTAGATATTTTTATACTGCCAACACCGTTCTGTTGATGCATTCCATTTTCAAACGTATTCATTTATGAACCAGTAGATACAAGTAGAAAAGTTCTAACATAAACCACAAAGCTCATCTACAGCCACACCACACTGGATACGCCCAATCTCATCTGATCTTGGAAGCTAAGCAGTGTTGGGCCTGGTTAGTACTTGGATGGGAGACCACCTGGGAATACAAGGTGCTGTAGATATTTTTATACTGCCAACACCGTTCTGTTGATGCATTCCATTTTCAAATGTATTCATTTATGAACCAGTAGTTAGAAGTAGAAAAGTTCTAACAGAAACCATGAAGCTCATCTACAGCCACACCACACTGGATACGCCCAATCTCATCTGATCTTGGAAGCTAAGCAGTGTTGGGCCTGGTTAGTACTTGGATGGGAGACCACCTGGGAATACAAGGTGCTGTAGATAATTTTATACTGCAAACACCGTTCTGTTGATGCATTCCATTTTAAAACATATTCATTTATGAACCAGTAGTTAGAAGTAGAAAAGTTCTAACAGAAACCACAAAGTTCATCTACAGCCACACCACGCTGGATATGCCCAATCTCATCTGATCTTGGAAGCTAAACAGTGTTGGGCCTGGTTAGTACTTGGATGGGAGACCACCTGGGAATACAAGGTGCTGTAGATATTTTTATACTGCCAACACCGTTCTGTTGATGCATTCCATTTTCAAACGTATTCATTTATGAACCAGTAGTTAGAAGTAGAAAAGTTCAAACAGAAACCACAAAGCTCATCTACAGCCACACCACACTGGATACGCCCAATCTCATCTGATCTTGGAAGCTAAGCAGTGTTGGGCCTGGTTAGTACTTGGATGGGAGACCACCTGGGAATACAAGGTGCTGTAGATATTTTTATTCTTCCAACACCGTTCTGTTGATGCATTCCATTTTCAAACGTATTCATTTATGAACCAGTAGTTAGAAGTAGAAAAGTTCTAACAGAAACCATAAAGCTCATCTACAGCCACACCACACTGGATACGCCCAATCTCATCTGATCTTGGAAGCTAAGCAGTGTTGGGTCTGGTTAGTACTTGGATGGGAGACCACCTGGGAATACAAGGTGCTGTAGATAATTTTATACTGCCAACACTGTTCTGTTGATGCATTCCATTTTAAAACGTATTCATTTATGAACCAGTAGTTAGAAGTAGAAAAGTTCTAACAGAAACCACAAAGTTCATCTACAGCCACACCACACTGGATACGCCCAATCTCATCTGATCTTGGAAGCTAAGCAGTGTTGGGCCTGGTTAGTACTTGGATGGGAGACCACCTGGGAATACAAGGTGCTGTAGATATTTTTATACTGCCAACACCGTTCTGTTGATGCATTCCATTTTCAAACGTATTCATTTATGAACCAGTAGTTAGAAGTAGAAAAGTTCTAACAAAAACCACAAAGCTCATCTACAGCCACACCACACTGGATACGCCCAATCTCATCTGATCTTGGAAGCTAAGCAGTGTTGGGCCTGGTTAGTACTTGGATGGGAGACCACCTGGGAATACAAGGTGCTGTAGATATTTTTATACTGCCAACACCGTTCTGTTGATGCATTCCATTTTCAAACGTATTCATTTATGAACCAGTAGTTAGAAGTAGAAAAGTTCTAACAGAAACCATAAAGCTCATCTACAGCCACACCACACTGGATACGCCCAATCTCATCTGATCTTGGAAGCTAAGCAGTGTTGGGCCTGGTTAGTACTTGGATGGGAGATCACCTGGGAATATAAGGTGCTGTAGATAATTTTATACTGCCAACACCGTTCTGTTGATGCATTCCATTTTAAAACGTATTCATTTATGAACCAGTAGTTAGAAGTAGAAAAGTTCTAACAGAAACCACAAAGTTTATCTACAGCCACACCACACTGGATACGCCCAATCTCATCTGATCTTGGAAGCTAAGCAGTGTTGGGCCTGGTTAGTACTTGGATGGGAGACCACCTGGGAATACAAGGTGCTGTAGATATTTTTATACTGCCAACACCGTTCTGTTGATGCATTCCATTTTCAAACGTGTTCATTTATGAACCAGTAGTTAGAAGTAGAAAAGTTCTAACAGAAACCACAAAGCTCATCTACAGCCACACCACACTGGATACGCCCAATCTCATCTGATCTTGGAAGCTAAGCAGTGTTGGGCCTGGTTAGTACTTGGATGGGAGACCACCTGGGAATACAAGGTGCTGTAGATATTTTTATACTGCCAACACCGTTCTGTTGATGCATTCAATTTTCAAACGTATTCATTTATGAACCAGTACTTACAAGTAGAAAAGTTCAAACAGAAACCACAAAGCTCATCTACAGCCACACCACACTGGATACGCCCAATCTCATCTGATCTTGGAAGCTAAGCAGTGTTGGACCTGGTTAGTACTTGGATGGGAGACCACTTGGGAATACAAGGTGCAGTAGATATTTTTATACTACCAACACCGTTCTGTTGATGCATTCCATTTTCAAACGTATTAATTTATGAACCAGTAGTTAGAAGTAGAAAAGTACTAACAGAAACCATAAAGCTCTTCTACAGCCACACCACACTGGATATGCCCAATCTCATCTGATTTTGGAAGCTAAGCAGTGTTGGGCCTGGTTAGTACTTGGATGGGAGACCACCTGGGAATACAAGGTGCTGTAGATATTTTTATACTGCCAACACCGTTCTGTTGATGCATTCCATTTTCAAACGTATTCATTTATGAACCAGTAGTTAGAAGTAGAAAAGTTCTAACAGAAACCAGAAAGTTCATCTACAGCAACACCACACTGGATACGCCCAATCTCATCTGATCTTGGAAGCTAAGCAGTGTTGGGCCTGGTTAGTACTTGGATGGGAGACCACCTGGGAACACAAGGTGCTGTAGATATTTTTATACTGCCAACACCGTTCTGTTGATGCATTCCATTTTAAAACGTATTCATTTATGAACCAGTAGTTAGAAGTAGAAAAGTTCTAACAGAAACCACAAAGCTCATCTACAGCCACACCACACTGGATACGCCCAATCTCATCTGATCTTGGAAGCTAAGCAGTGTTGGGCCTGGTTAGTACTTGGATGGGAGACCACTTGGGAATACAAGGTGCAGTAGATATTTTTATACTACCAACACCGTTCTGTTGATGCATTCCATTTTCAAACGTATTAATTTATGAACCAGTAGTTAGAAGTAGAAAAGTACTAACAGAAACCATAAAGCTCTTCTACAGCCACACCACACTGGATATGCCCAATCTCATCTGATCTTGGAAGCTAAGCAGTGTTGGGCCTGGTTAGTACTTGGATGGGAGACCACCTGGGAATACAAGGTGCTGTAGATATTTTTATACTGCCAACACCGTTCTGTTGATGCATTCCATTTTCAAACTTATTCATTTATGAACCAGTAGTTAGAAGTAGAAAAGTTCTAACAGAAACCATAAAGCTTATCTACAGCCACACCACACTGGATACGCCCAATCTCATCTGATCTAGGAAGCTAAGCAGTGTTGGGACTGGTTAGTACTTGGATGGGAGACTACCTGGGAATACAAGGTGCTGTAGATAATTTTATACTGCCAACACTGTTCTGTTGATGCATTCCATTTTAAAACGTATTCATTTATGAACCAGTAGTTAGAAGTAGAAAAGTTCTAACAGAAACCACAACGTTCATCTACAGCCACACCACACTGGATACGCCCAATCCCATCTGATCTTGGAAGCTAAGCAGTGTTGGGCCTGGTTAGTACTTGGATGGGAGACCACCTGGGAATACAAGGTGCTGTAGATATTTTTATACTGCCAACACCGTTCTGTTGATGCATTCCATTTTCAAACGTATTCATTTATGAACCAGTAGTTAGAAGTAGAAAAGTTCTAACAGAAACCAGAAAGTTCATCTACAGCAACACCACACTGTATACGCCCAATCTCATCTGATCTTGGAAGCTAAGCAGTGTTGGGCCTGGTTAGTACTTGGATGGGAGACCACCTGGGAATACAAGGTGCTGTAGATATTTTTATACTGCCAACACCGTTCTGTTGATGCATTCCATTTTCAAATGTATTCATTTATGAACCAGTAGTTAGAAGTTGAAAAGTTCTAACAGAAACCATAAAGCTCATCTACAGCCACACCACACTGGATACGCCCAATCTCATCTGATCTTGGAAGCTAAGCAGTGTTGGGCCTGGTTAGTACTTGGATGGGAGACCACCTGGGAATACAAGGTGCTGTAGATATTTTTATACTACCAACACCGTTCTGTTGATGCATTCCATTTTCAAACGTATTCATTTATGAACCAGTAGTTAGAAGTAGAAAAGTTCTAATAGAAACCATAAAGCTCATCTACAGCCACACCACACTGGATACGCCCAATCTCATCTGATCTTGGAAGCTAAGCAGTGTTGGGCCTGGTTAGTACTTGGATGGGAGACCACTTGGGAATACAAGGTGCTGTAGATATTTTTATACTACCAACACCGTTCTGTTGATGCATTCCATTTTCAAACGTATTCATTTATGAACCAGTAGTTAGAAGTAGAAAAGTTCAAACAGAAACCATAAAGCCCATCTACAGCCACACCACACTGGATACGCCCAATCTCATCTGATCTTGGAAGCTAAGCAGTGTTGGGCCTGGTTAGTACTTGGATGGGAGACCACCTGGGAATACAAGGTGCTGTAGATATTTTTATACTACCAACACCGTTCTGTTGATGCATTCCATTTTCAAACGTATTCATTTATGAACCAGTAGTTAGAAGTAGAAAAGTTCTAACAGAAACCAGAAAGTTCATCTACAGCCACACCACACTGGATACGCCCAATCTCATCTGATCTTGGAAACTAAGCAGTGTTGGGCCTGGGTAGTACTTGGATGGGAGACCACCTGGGAATACAAGTTGCTGTAGATAATTTTATACTGCCAACACCGTTCTGTTGATGCATTCCATTTTAAAACATATTCATTTATGAACCAGTAGTTAGAAGTAGAAAAGTTCTAACAGAAACCATAAAGCTTATCTACAGCCACACCACACTGGATACGCCCAATCTCATCTGATCTAGGAAGCTAAGCAGTGTTGGGACTGGTTAGTACTTGGATGGGAGACTACCTGGGAATACAAGGTGCCGTAGATAATTTTATACTGCCAACACCGTTCTGTTGATGCATTCCATTTTAAAACGTATTCATTTATGAACCAGTAGTTAGAAGTAGAAAAGTTCTAACAGAAACCACAAAGTTCATCTACAGCCACACCACACTGGATACGCCCAATCTCATCTGATCTTGGAAGCTAAGCAGTGTTGGGCCTGGTTAGTACTTGGATGGGAGACCACCTGGGAATACAAGGTGCTGCAGATATTTTTATACCGCCAACACCGTTCTGTTGATGCATTCCATTTTCAAACGTATTCATTTATGAACCAGTAGTTAGAAGTAGAAAAGTTCTAACAGAAACCAGAAAGTTCATCTACAGCAACACCACACTGTATACGCCCAATCTCATCTGATCTTGGAAGCTAAGCAGTGTTGGGCCTGGTTAGTACTTGGATGGGAGACCACCTGGGAATACAAGGTTCTGTAGATATTTTTATACTGCCAACACCGTTCTGTTGATGCATTCCATTTTCAAACTTATTCATTTATGAACCAGTAGTTAGAAGTAGAAAAGTTCTAACAGAAACCATAAAGCTCATCTACAGCCACATCACACTGGATACGCCCAATCTCATCTGATCTTGGAAGCTAAGCAGTGTTGGGCCTGGTTAGTACTTGGATGGGAGACCACCTGGGAATACAAGGTGCTGTAGATATTTTTATACTACCAACACTGTTCTGTTGATGCATTCCATTTTCAAACGTATTCATTTATGAACCAGTAGTTAGAAGTAGAAAAGTTCTAACAGAAACCAGAAAGTTCATCTACAGCCACACCACACTGGATACGCCCAATCTCATCTGATCTTGGAAACTAAGCAGTGTTGGGCCTGCGTAGTACTTGGATGGGAGACCACCTGGGAATACAAGGTGCTGTAGATATTTTTATACTGCCAACACCGTTCTGTTGATGCATTCCATTTTCAAACTTATTCATTTATGAACCAGTAGTTAGAAGTAGAAAAGTTCTAACAGAAACCATAAAGCTTATCTACAGCAACACCACACTGGATACGCCCAATCTCATCTGATCTAGGAAGCTAAGCAGTGTTGGGACTGGTTAGTACTTGGATGGGAGACTACCTGGGAATACAAGGTGCTGTAGATAATTTTATACTGCCAACACTGTTCTGTTGATGCATTCCATTTTAAAACGTATTCATTTATGAACCAGTAGTTAGAAGTAGAAAAGTTCTAACAGAAACCACAACGTTCATCTACAGCCACACCACACTGGATACGCCCAATCTCATCTGATCTTGGAAGCTAAGCAGTGTTGGGCCTGGTTAGTACTTGGATGGGAGACCACCTGGGAATACAAGGTGCTGTAGATATTTTTATACTGCCAACACCGTTCTGTTGATGCATTCCATTTTCAAACGTATTCATTTATGAACCAGTAGTTAGAAGTAGAAAAGTTCTAACAGAAACCAGAAAGTTCATCTACAGCAACACCACACTGTATACGCCCAATCTCATCTGATCTTGGAAGCTAAGCAGTGTTGGGCCTGGTTAGTACTTGGATGGGAGACCACCTGGGAATACAAGGTGCTGTAGATATTTTTATACTGCCAACACCGTTCTGTTGATGCATTCCATTTTCAAATGTATTCATTTATGAACCAGTAGTTAGAAGTAGAAAAGTTCTAACAGAAACCATAAAGCTCATCTACAGCCACACCACACTGGATACGCCCAATCTCATCTGATCTTGGAAGCTAAGCAGTGTTGGGCCTGGTTAGTACTTGGATGGGAGACCACCTGGGAATACAAGGTGCTGTAGATATTTTTATACTACCAACACCGTTCTGTTGATGCATTCCATTTTCAAACGTATTCATTTATGAACCAGTAGTTAGAAGTAGAAAAGTTCTAACAGAAACCAGAAAGTTCATCTACAGCCACACCACACTGGATACGCCCAATCTCATCTGATCTTGGAAACTAAGCAGTGTTGGGCCTGGGTAGTACTTGGATGGGAGACCACCTGGGAATACAAGGTGCTGTAGATATTTTTATACTGCCAACACCGTTCTGTTGATGCATTCCATTTTCAAACTTATTCATTTATGAACCAGTAGTTAGAAGTAGAAAAGTTCTAACAGAAACCATAAAGCTTATCTACAGCCACACCACACTGGATACGCCCAATCTCATCTGATGTAGGAAGCTAAGCAGTGTTGGGACTGGTTAGTACTTGGATGGGAGACTACCTGGGAATACAAGGTGCTGTAGATAATTTTATACTGCCAACACCGTTCTGTTGATGCTTTCATTTTTAAAACGTATTCATTTATGAACCAGTAGTTAGAAGTAGAAAAGTTCTAACAGAAACCACAAAGTTCATCTACAGCCACACCACACTGGATACGCCCAATCTCATCTGATCTTGGAAGCTAAGCAGTGTTGGGCCTGGTTAGTACTTGGATGGGAGACCACCTGGGAATACAAGGTGCTGTAGATATTTTTATACTGCCAACACCGTTCTGTTGATGCATTCCATTTTCAAACGTATTCATTTATGAACCAGTAGTTAGAAGTAGAAAAGTTCTTACAGAAACCAGAAAGTTCATCTACAGCAACACCACACTGTATACGCCCAATCTCATCTGATCTTGGAAGCTAAGCAGTGTTGGGCCTGGTTAGTACTTGGATGGGAGACCACCTGGGAATACAAGGTGCTGTAGATATTTTTATACTGCCAACACCGTTCTGTTGATGCATTCCATTTTCAAATGTATTCATTTATGAACCAGTAGTTAGAAGTAGAAAAGTTCTAACAGAAACCACAAAGCTCATCTACAGCCACACCACACTGGATACGCCCAATCTCATCTGATCTTGGAAGCTAAGCAGTGTTGGGCCTGGTTAGCACTTGGATGGGAGACCACCTGGGAATACAAGGTGCTGTAGATATTTTTATACTGCCAACACCGTTCTGTTGATGCATTCCATTTTCAAACATATTCATTTATGAACCATGAAGGGTTAAACATGCTATATGAATTGTTATGTGTTTGAATAGACACGTACGCACTCTCTACAAGATGCCTTTGTCTCTTCATATAATATAAGGCTTCTGTGTGTCTTATCTTCAAGGACAATTACATACTAGATCAAAACTGTTACTTCTGTGTGTTACTAAAATATCCCGCATGTAATGTCGTATGCTACTTCTATTTATCCAATCATATGCTTGCACATATTGTATACACCCATGTTTCTCTTCTATATAGTACGCTGTAATTTATTAAATAAACAGAGTGATTCTTAACTACATGGTGTCGTGTATTATCTGTAACGTTAAGGATTGCTCTCACTGACGTCAGTGGCCATCACATCGAGGTAATCAAAGAGAGGTAGGGATCCTTTCAGCTGGGAGCTCTATGTCCGGGATTCAGTGATCGTCCCTGAATGGTAAAAATAGAGAATTTATTGTCTATCTTTGCCATACAGGATTGCGGTCATACACTGAAGCTGAATCCGTGTCAGTGTTCCGGGAACACGTGACAAGGTAATATTTAAGTCCGGGACTTAATATTACGAAGTTTTATGTAAAAACATAAAACAGGTATCAGGGATACCATAGAATCTTTAATGTCTGGGACTTAAAGATACGTCTGAGAAAGGACCAGGAGTCCAAGCGCAATTCTCCAAAGACGTTAGTATCTGGGATACTTAAAAAAAAAAAAAAAATATATAGACCTGGGGTCTATACATAACGTAGATTATACCTCGATCTGATCGTCTATATATATATTCTTGTATGTTGTAGTGAGATAAGTTCTTATATTTGGTTCAGACGGCTGGTAAGTTTTCGTCTGCCAGATATCTTTACTCAAAACTCTTTTCTTGCTTCCTGTTTAAAACGCTGTATTTTTCTGACATCTTGTACGAAGGTAAGCGTACCCGTCAAAAGATTTCATGTTCTCATTATACAGATAATATTGTGATATTGTCAATGACTAATTAACTGGTGTTAGCTAATGCATGCATAGAAAGTTTTTGTTGTGAAATTGCATAGAACGTATTTTTGTTGTGATATTGCATAGACAGTTGTTATAAGTTGTTGTAGAAATTGCGTAGAAAGCTGGTGTAGATTGTATTCTTTACTATGGGAGGGGGTCAGAGTAAGACAGTCATTTATCCTCCACCTTTACCAGGAGAGACATGTAAGGAGTATGTAGCCCGTAACTCCACCACAGATTATTATCTAGTTAACCCTTGGGTAGATAACTTAGCGGGGTGGACAGAGAAAGTTGGCAGCCCCAGCCCATTCCCCCGTGATGGTATTAATTATCCATTTTATATGGACATGATCAAAGGGCTTTGTCTGGGAGACAAGGAAGCCTGGCCGTGGTATGATCATGACCCACAATGGGACATGACATATATGCGTGCTGGAGGAGAGCAATGGCTCACGATAGCACCTCATTGGTATGACAAAAATATCAAGCAGAAACAGCGTAGAATAAAATCTGTAACTTCCCGACTACACAAAGCTGAGGAATTTAGAAGCAACAAGTTTCTGAAAAACTCTTCTCCTCCGCCCTACAGTCCCCTATACCCCTCCTTAAAAGACACAGATCTTTTAGCTGCAGTTGCTTTGTCACGAATTCCGATGCAAAGGGGAGGGGGAGGAGGGGAAGGGGAAGGAGAAGGAGGCTCAGTTGCTTTGTCACGAATGCCGATGCAAAGGGGAGGGGGAGGAGGGGAAGGGGAAGGAGAAGGAGGCTCAGGAGGAATAGCCCCCCCTGACAGTACCCTCCACATAGACGTAACCACCCCCGCCCCTAGTGCCCCTACTCCTAACAGACAAACCGCCTCCCGCCGCAACGCTGACTTAACTATTGCTACTGACAACCCTCTCACCCCCTCCACAACGCGATCCGGCACTGGTTTCCTCGGTGTCGCCACCCACCTGCCCTTCATGACAGTAGGGGATCAGTTGTTAAAGAAACCCATTGAAATAGAGGATTTAGACAGAATTGTTAAGAACTGTCCCAAACCCACTGTTGCACCTGACGGCTGCATAGCTTACTTGAAAAAGGCTTGCACAGGACGCAGCTATACTCAAGAAGATATGAAGCTGATCATAGATGGGGTTATAGACCATTACAACGGGTGGGATTGGAAAAAGATTCCCACCATAAACACTCCTACCACCCTTAACGATGCCGTTCGCTACCCTCTCAATACTGGGGACGGTGTAACGGAGATGTGGAAGGAAATTGAGACCCATATGAAAGAGATTTTTAAAACCCGGGCTTCTCTTCCCATTGCCGTAGCATGTAAACAAAAGCCCACTGAAACTGTCACTGAGTTCTGGAAGAGGTTTAAAAAGTGTTGGTCTGAAGATGCAGGTCTCACTCTTGTAGATACAGACCATTTACTAATTTCTACCTTTGTAAATAACTTGTTGCCATCTGTTATGGTCCCTGTTAAGCAAGGTGTTTCTTCCTGGACCTCTGATAATATTAAGGAATTTGAAAAGCACTTATATGAAAAGGAAGCTGCAGGATGCTTTGATGTTAAAAAACCCTTGCAGAATGCCCCAACTCATAACTACCAAAATCAGAAAGGTCGGGGAGATAGACGCCAGCAGCACTCCACTGGCCCACCCCGTAATCCAGCCCGATATCAAAACCCACAAGCCAGGCCACCCCACCCCCCTGACTCTGCCAGCAGGAAACAAACCTCCTGCTTCAACTGTGGAAGGGACGATCACTGGGCAAGGGATTGCCCTTGTCCCTCACAAAACCACCGACAGCCCCAAGCTCCGGCTCCCTCCCGGGATCATCCCCGACAGTCACACAACAACCCCTTTCAGGATCATGTCCGATTCCGAGTTGACTGGCAGGATCCCTCCCACTGACGGGGCCCGGAGGAGGGTATCCCAGCCTTTGCCCAGCTCACCAGACACTGGAAGGACCCACCGCTACTAACCTTGATTATAGGAAAGAGAGCAATCCCTTTCCTGGTAGATAGCGGGGCAACTACTAGTGTTTTGTGTGTCGACCTGTACGACGGTCACTTGGTAAAGACTGCTCCTTCAATGGGAATTAATGGGATACCCACAGATGCTTACCTGACAGATGCCCTTAGTGTCAGAACCACGGGAGGCACATATATGGGTAAACACAATTTCACTGTAATACCTGAATGTCCAATTAATCTTCTGGGAAGGGATCTTCTTAGCAGGCTCGAAATCTCCATTCTCCCTTCACCCACTGGCAGTGGCCTGGAGGTTGAGTCCCCACACCTACCGGTGTGGGAAGCAACAGACATTACACCTGATTTTGACAAAGTAAACCCTGCTCTATGGTCGGAGGGTCCCTATGACACTGGCCTCATTCCTTGCACACCATATAGAGCAACCCTGAAACCTGACACACAACCTGTCTATCAAAAGCAATACCCCTTGTCACAAGAGAAGGTTGAAGGTCTTAGACCAATGATACAACAGTTTCTCCAACAAGGCATTCTCAGACACGTAATTTCACCTTACTGCACACCAGTCAACCCAGTTGCTAAGTCAGATGGCAGTGTAAGGTTTGTACAAGACCTTAGGGCAATTAACCAACTCATTGTGCCTATAGCACCCATTGTACCTGACATTAACTCACTCATTTCAGCTATCCCTGCAGATGCTGCATTTTTTTCGGTAATTGATTTAAAAAATGCATTTTTTAGCATTCCAGTGGATGCACAGACACAGTTACTTTTTGCCTTTTCTTTTGAGGGCAAGCAACTCACCTGGTGTCGTTTACCCCAGGGCTTCATTGACGCACCTGTTGTGTATAGCATTGTACTCCAGGCCACATTGGGGCCCTGGCACCCTCACCATGGTTCAGTCCTGCTACAGTATGCAGATGATCTGCTGCTCTGTAGTCAAACTAAGGAGGCCTGCCGGGAGGATGGTATATCACTGTTAAACTGGCTCTGTGAATGTGGACACAAGGTGTCCAAAACAAAAATGCAATGGTGTAAGAAGCATGTGGATTACTTAGGTTTTGTGCTCACTCAGGGGGAAAGGAAAGTCAGTCCACAGCGCATTCAGTCTGTATTGGGCCTGGTCACCCCAACTACCCAGAAGGAACTGCTGTCTTTTCTGGGTATGGTAAATTACTGCAGACAGTGGATATCTGATTGTTCCTATTATGATAACATTTTGAGACAAGCCACACTGAAAGACAAACCTAATATTGTACAATGGTCACAAGAAATGTTAACTGCATATGAAAGCTTAAAGTGTATGTTAATGAAAAGTCCGGCACTTGGCCTCCCCAACTATGTACTACCTTTTCATTTGTTTGCAAGGGACAATTGTAAAACCATGGCGGGGGTGCTCACACAGTTTCATGGAGGAAAGTTGCGCCCAGTGGCATTTTTTTCCAAAGTAATGCCTGTCACAGTGCAAGGTATGCCTGCTTGCCTCAGGGCACTTGCAGCCTGTGCAATGGTAACTGAAATGGCCACCACACTCACCCTAGGCCACACAACAATACTTCACACCACTCATGATGTTCTAACCATTTTAAAAGGGTTACACACACAACACATGTCAGCTCAGCGCCTCAGTGGATATGAGGTTCTCCTTTTGAACAACCCCTCACTCACCATTAAGAATGCCACCAACTCTTCAGGTCCTGCACCCATTCTCAACGCTCTCCTGGGGCTCAAAGGTCCTGAAGACCACCCTCCTGAACCCCATGACTGCTCAGCTTCCATTGAGTCAGAAACATCCCCCAGACTGGACATGTCCCCTGTCCCTGTCCCCGACGCGGATGTCATTTTTGTAGATGGTTCCTGTAGCAGACCCAATGACACCACGTACCAAGCGGGTTATGCTATTGTCACTCTCCCTGACATTATTCTGGAAGCACAGCCCATTCCTTACCAGTCAGCACAGGCTGCAGAGCTCATTGCTCTCACAAGGGCTTGTCACCTTTACCAGAATAAACCAGTCACCATCTACACTGACTCCAAATACGCGTACGGCGTCGTGCATGACCATGGGGTCATTTGGCGACGCCGTGGTTTCCTTGGAGCTGATGGAAAAGGCATATCACATGCCCAACTCATCTCTGACCTTCTGCATGCCATAACCCTGCCCTCTGACATTGCAATCCTCCATTGCAGGGCACACACGGGGGGGAAGGATGCAGTCTCCCTTGGAAATGCTCTTGCTGACTCTGCTGCCAAACATGCGGCCTCACAGCCCATCACTCAGGCCCACATGTCCATCATGACCCCCCCAGCTCTCGACAACCACTACCTGATCACCCAGTTACAGGCCTCAGCCTCCAATGCCGACCTAGCTGACTGGACTTACCCAGTTTTGCAGAAGAATCCTAAAACAGGATTAATCTGCAAAGAGGGGAAACCTTGTATACCCCAGTCCAGTGCACCCTTGTTTATTGCCCACTACCATGGCATAGGACACCACAGTAAGGCAACAACTACCTTACTCTTACGTAATGATTTCTATGTCACGGATGCCAAGTCATTAGTAGATCAGTATGTCAGTAGATGCATCACTTGTCTGCGAAACAACCCCAACAACCCTGACAAGGCAAAACATCAGCATCTTGAATACCCCACCACACCCTTTACACACCTGCAAATTGACTTCACCCATATCCCAGGTATTGGTAAACAGGAGTATGCCCTGGTCATTGTAGACATGTTCTCTCGATGGCCAGAGGTATTCCCCACTAAATCTGAGGATGCAAAGACAGTTGCTAGGATCCTAACTCAGGAAATCATCCCCAGATGGGGGTGCCCATTGCAAATCAATAGTGATAAAGGCTCCGCCTTTACAGCAAAAATTACACAGGCCTTGGTAAAGGCCCTGCAGGTGGAATGGAAGTTCCACATCCCGTATCACCCGCAGAGTTCAGGGGTCGTAGAACGCATGAATAGGACCCTCAAAGACAAGCTTAGGAAGGCCACAGGAGGCACCTTCCACAAATGGAAGCAAGTCCTTCCCATTATCTTGGCAGAAATTAGAATGACACCACAAAAGACTTTGGGTTACTCCCCCTTTGAAATATTAATGGGTAGGCCCTTCCCTACACCTTGGGCTAAGAAACCATTAGTAATACAGGAGGGAGATCTAGAACTCATCAGAGAAGAGTATGTCAGGTCCCTGATAACAAAACTGAATGAAATTGAACATGAGGTTGTTTGTAAAAACCCTTTGAATCCACAGGAACCTACACACCCCTTTAAAGTCGGAGACAGAGTCGTGGTGAAGGTGCTCCCCAGGAACAAGAGCCCAGGAGACTTCACCTATGGTCCAGAGACAGAGGTCGTAGCAGTTACCCGAACAGCAGTCCTGACAGAGGAAAGTCCTACCTGGATCCATGCATCCCGAGTAAAAAAGGTTCCTAGACCAGACCTAGAGAGGGAAGCAAGTGATTCCAGTGAGGTACGAACCGGGGCAGACAGCCCTGACCTCCCACCTAGCGAAGACAGAAGAACAGAAAACGATGAAGAACCTGCCCCCTATCTCTATCCTGGGGACTATCTCGATAGCCCTACTGGCCCTCATTCACCTCACAATATGTGAAGTCAGCATCACACAAACAGATGGGGTCCCCACCTTGTGGTACAATTCCTCTAACACACACGTAGCCACATATATCCTTGACTATTTTATGTTCCCCAAAATTGCTAATGACAAATATTATATACAACAAAGGAGGAAATCAGGAATGTCTGAGACAATGTACATTTGTGTCACTGATGAATGGTGGATGGAAATATCCTATCATGGATCCAACTGTGATTACTGGGAATCTGTGGGGTGGAATACAGGAGCAGATTGGAAATATGGCCCATCATTTGCAAAAAAATAGATGGAGCAAATATGGAGTACCCCTACTTTCTAGACTATCCATTCATAAGATGGATGAAGGCCCAAATTCATACAGGTTTAGACTAAACATAGTGAACCCTAGCAGAAGCGACAATGAGACTTATGTACTTGGTATATGGTGGCAAGCAGGGTACTATAGTGCAAGACAAAGGTTTTATTTATGGGATATGTACAAAAACCCAAAATACCAGCCTAAAATTGCTCCCCAAAACAAACCTTTAAAGCCCCATATTGCCACTTCTAAAGATATGGTGGCTATTACTAACCCTACCTTTGAAGACACCCTAGCTATTGAAACTGGTTTCTCTGACATTAATTTTTGGTTGGAATGGATGAAGTATAGTGCTAACAAACACAATAAAAGCAACTGTTATGTCTGTGGCAAATCTAGGCCCCACCTAGGTACAGTGCCCCTTAATATACCCCTAGAACAGGAAAATTGTTTTTTTCAGCCTTTTTAATGACACCAAAACAAATGACAGTCAGTGCGAAATGTGGAAAAGGGAATATCCCATATTGTCAAAAAATCCCAACCCAGGAAGCACCATAACCATATATCCTGGAAACTATACCTGTTATACATCTAACATCACCCCAGGGAGAAATTTAAAAACCTTCCCACCAGGGTATTGTGCAAATAAAAGAACAACTGTTTTAGTCAACCAAACTAGATCACTAGGCGACATTTATTATATATGTGGGGATATGAAGCTTAGAACTAAATTAGACACACCATGGTATGGTGAGTGTGCCCTGGCCAAAGTCATAATGCCACTCCTAATGATCACCGATGACCCCAATCCTCCCTCTAATACTCCTGCTAATCGAAAGAAAAGAGCACTCCCAGGAGGTAGCTTTGACCCCCACGTGTACATTGATGCTATAGGGGTCCCAAGAGGTGTTCCAAATGAGTTCAAAGCTAGAGATGAGGTGGCTGCGGGTTTTGAGTCATTGTTCCCTATAGTAACTGTAAATAAAAACGTAGCCTGGATTAATTATATATATTATAATCAACAAAGATTTGTTAATGATACCAAAGATGCTCTTAAAGGTATAGCTGAACAGCTAGAAGCCACTTCCCAAATGACATTTCAAAATAGAATGGCCCTTGACATGATTCTAGCAGAAAAAGGCGGTACATGTGTTTACATTAGTAAGGTGGAAGGCTGTTGTACATATATTCCTGACAACACTGGTCCCAATGGTAAGGTTACTTTAGCCATAAACAAGTTAGAAACCTTATCCATAGAACTCAAGAAAAATTCAGGTATTGATAACCCATGGAGCCAATATTTTGGGTGGTTTGAAAATTGGAAACAGGCTCTTGTGCAAATAAGCATATTCATACTTGTAACTTTAATTCTTTTAGGCATTATAGTTTATTGTGTAATTCCCTGTGGAAAGAAACTTACCTCCAAAGGCATTGATAAGGCCCTGATGTACTATGATATAACCACCAGTCCTGTCACCTCCTCTGATAGTAAGGGACCCGACGATTATGTCCAATATCTCAAGAACTGGAGGAACAAGAAAGGAGCCTCACTTAAGAATCATGTCATATAACAATCATGATTCTAAGAGGGGATTGAAGGGTTAAACATGCTATATGAATTGTTATGTGTTTGAATAGACACGTACGCACTCTCTACAAGATGCCTTTGTCTCTTCATATAATATAAGGCTTCTGTGTGTCTTATCTTCAAGGACAATTACATACTAGATCAAAACTGTTACTTCTGTGTGTTACTAAAATATCCCGCATGTAATGTCGTATGCTACTTCTATTTATCCAATCATATGCTTGCACATATTGTATACACCCATGTTTCTCTTCTATATAGTACGCTGTAATTTATTAAATAAACAGAGTGATTCTTAACTACATGGTGTCGTGTATTATCTGTAACGTTAAGGATTGCTCTCACTGACGTCAGTGGCCATCACATCGAGGTAATCAAAGAGAGGTAGGGATCCTTTCAAACCAGTAGTTAGAAGTAGAAAAGTTCTAACAGAAACCACAAAGCTCATCTACAGCCACACCACACTGGATACGCCCAATCTCATCTGATCTTGGAAGCTAAGCAGTGTTGGGCCTGGTTAGTACTTGGATGGGAGACCACTTGGGAATACAAGGTGCTGTAGATATTTTTATACTACCAACACCGTTCTGTTGATGCATTCCATTTTCAAATGTATTCATTTATGAACCAGTAGTTAGAAGTAGAAAAGTTCTAACAGAAACCACAAAGCTCATCTACAGCCACACCACACTGGATACGCCCAATCTCATCTGATCTTGGAAGCTAAGCAGTGTTGGGCCTGGTTAGCACTTGGATGGGAGACCACCTGGGAATACAAGGTGCTGTAGATATTTTTATACTGCCAACACCGTTCTGTTGATGCATTCCATTTTCAAACGTATTCATTTATGAACCAGTAGTTAGAAGTAGAAAAGTTCAAACAGAAACCACAAAGCTCATCTACAGCCACACCACACTGGATACGCCCAATCTCATCTGATCTTGGAAGCTAAGCAGTGTTGGTCCTGGTTAGTACTTGGATGGGGGACCACCTGGGAATACAAGGTGCTGTAGATATTTTTATACTGCCAACACCGTTCTGTTGATGCATTCCATTTTCAAACATATTCATTTATGAACCAGTAGTTAGAAGTAGAAAAGTTCTAACAGAAACCACAAAGCTCATCTACAGCCACACCACAGTGGATACGCCCAATCTCATCTGATCTTGGAAGCTAAGCAGTGTTGGGCCTGGTTAGTACTTGGATGGGAGACCACCTGGGAATACAAGGTGCTGTAGATATTTTTATACTACCAACACCGTTCTGTTGATGCATTCCATTTTCAAACGTATTCATTTATGAACCAGTAGTTAGAAGTAGAAAAGTTCTAACAGAAACCATAAAGCTCATCTACAGCCACACCACACTGGATACGCCCAATCTCATCTGATCTTGGAAGCTAAGCAGTGTTGGGCCTGGTTAGTACTTGGATGGGAGACCACCTGGGAATACAAGGTGCTGTAGATATTTTTATACTGCCAACACCGTTCTGTTGATGCATTCCATTTTCAAACGTATTCATTTATGAACCAGTAGTTAGAAGTATAAAAGTTCTAACAGAAACCACAAAGCTCATCTACAGCCACACCACACTGGATACGCCCAATCTCATCTGATCTTGGAAGCTAAGCAGTGTTGGGCCTGGTTAGTACTTGGATGGGAGACTACCTGGGAATACAAGGCGCTGTAGATATTTTTATACTGCCAACACCGTTCTGTTGATGCATTCCATTTTCAAACGTATTCATTTATGAACCAGTAGTTAGAAGTAGAAAAGTTCTAACAGAAACCAGAAAGTTCATCTACAGCCACACCACACTGGATATGCCCAATCTCATCTGATCTTGGAAACTAAGCAGTGTTGGGCCTGGGTAGTACTTGGATGGGAGACCACCTGGGAATACAAGGTGCTGTAGATAATTTTATACTGCCAACACCGTTCTGTTGATGCATTCCATTTTAAAACATATTCATTTATGAACCAGTAGTTAGAAGTAGAAAAGTTCTAACAGAAACCATAAAGCTTATCTACAGCCACACCACACTGGATACGCCCAATCTCATCTGATCTAGGAAGCTAAGCAGTGTTGGGACTGGTTAGTACTTGGATGGGAGACTACCTGGGAATACAAGGTGCTGTAGATAATTTTATACTGCCAACACCGTTCTGTTGATGCATTCCATTTTAAAACGTATTCATTTATGAACCAGTAGTTAGAAGTAGAAAAGTTCTAACAGAAACCACAAAGTTCATCTACAGCCACACCACACTGGATGCGCCCAATCTCATCTGATCTTGGAAGCTAAGCAGTGTTGGGCCTGGTTAGTACTTGGATGGGAGACCACCTGGGAATACAAGGTGCTGTAGATATTTTTATACTGCCAACACCGTTCTGTTGATGCATTCCATTTTCAAACGTATTCATTTATGAACCAGTAGTTAGAAGTAGAAAAGTTCTAACAGAAACCAGAAAGTTCATCTACAGCAACACCACACTGTATACGCCCAATCTCATCTGATCTTGGAAGCTAAGCAGTGTTGGGCCTGGTTAGTACTTGGATGGGAGACCACCTGGGAATACAAGGTGCTGTAGATATTTTTATACTGCCAACACCGTTCTGTTGATGCATTCCATTTTCAAACTTATTCATTTATGAACCAGTAGTTAGAAGTAGAAAAGTTCTAACAGAAACCATAAAGCTCATCTACAGCCACACCACACTGGATACGCCCAATCTCATCTGATCTTGGAAGCTAAGCAGTGTTGGGCCTGGGTAGTACTTGGATGGGAGACCACCTGGGAATACAAGGTCCTGTAGATATTTTTATACTGCCAACACCGTTCTGTTGATGCTTTCCATTTTCAAACTTATTCATTTATGAACCAGTAGTTAGAAGTAGAAAAGTTCTAACAGAAACCATAAAGCTTATCTACAGCCACACCACACTGGATACGCCCAATCTCATCTGATCTAGGAAGCTAAGCAGTGTTGGGACTGGTTAGTACTTGGATGGGAGACTACCTGGGAATACAAGGTGCTGTAGATAATTTTATACTGCCAACACCGTTCTGTTGATGCATTCCATTTTAAAACGTATTCATTTATGAACCAGTAGTTAGAAGTAGAAAAGTTCTAACAGAAACCACAAAGTTCATCTACAGCCACACCACACTGGATACGCCCAATCTCATCTGATCTTGGAAGCTAAGCAGTGTTGGGCCTGGTTAGTACTTGGATGGGAGACCACCTGGGAATACAAGGTGCTGTAGATATTTTTATACTGCCAACACCGTTCTGTTGATGCATTCCATTTTCAAACGTATTCATTTATGAACCAGTAGTTAGAAGTAGAAAAGTTCTAACAGAAACCAGAAAGTTCATCTACAGCAACACCACACTGTATACGCCCAATCTCATCTGATCTTGGAAGCTAAGCAGTGTTGGGCCTGGTTAGTACTTGGATGGGAGACCACCTGGGAATACAAGGTGCTGTAGATATTTTTATACTGCCAACACCGTTCTGTTGATGCATTCCATTTTCAAATGTATTCATTTATGAACCAGTAGTTAGAAGTAGAAAAGTTCTAACAGAAACCATAAAGCTCATCTACAGCCACACCACACTGGATACGCCCAATCTCATCTGATCTTGGAAGCTAAGCAGTGTTGGGCCTGGTTAGTACTTGGATGGGAGACCACCTGGGAATACAAGGTGCTGTAGATATTTTTATACTACCAACACCGTTCTGTTGATGCATTCCATTTTCAAACGTATTCATTTATGAACCAGTAGTTAGAAGTAGAAAAGTTCTAACAGAAACCAGAAAGTTCATCTACAGCCACACCACACTGGATACGCCCAATCTCATCTGATCTTGGAAACTAAGCAGTGTTGGGCCTGGGTAGTACTTGGATGGGAGACCACCTGGGAATACAAGGTGCTGTAGATATTTTTATACTGCCAACACCGTTCTGTTGATGCATTCCATTTTCAAACTTATTCATTTATGAACCAGTAGTTAGAAGTAGAAAAGTTCTAACAGAAACCATAAAGCTTATCTACAGCCACACCACACTGGATACGCCCAATCTCATCTGATCTAGGAAGCTAAGCAGTGTTGGGACTGGTTAGTACTTGGATGGGAGACTACCTGGGAATACAAGGTGCTGTAGATAATTTTATACTGCCAACACCGTTCTGTTGATGCATTCCATTTTAAAACGTATTCATTTATGAACCAGTAGTTAGAAGTAGAAAAGTTCTAACAGAAACCACAAAGTTCATCTACAGCCACACCACACTGGATACGCCCAATCTCATCTGATCTTGGAAGCTAAGCAGTGTTGGGCCTGGTTAGTACTTGGATGGGAGACCACCTGGGAATACAAGGTGCTGTAGATATTTTTATACTGCCAACACCGTTCTGTTGATGCATTCCATTTTCAAACGTATTCATTTATGAACCAGTAGTTAGAAGTAGAAAAGTTCTAACAGAAACCAGAAAGTTCATCTACAGCAACACCACACTGTATACGCCCAATCTCATCTGATCTTGGAAGCTATGCAGTGTTGGGCCTGGTTAGTACTTGGATGGGAGACCACCTGGGAATACAAGGTGCTGTAGATATTTTTATACTGCCAACACCGTTCTGTTGATGCATTCCATTTTCAAACATATTCATTTATGAACCAGTAGTTAGAAGTAGAAAAGTTCTAACAGAAACCATAAAGCTCATCTACAGCCACACCACAGTGGATACGCCCAATCTCATCTGATCTTGGAAGCTAAGCAGTGTTGGGCCTGGTTAGTACTTGGATGGGAGACCACCTGGGAATACAAGGTGCTGTAGATATTTTTATACTACCAACACCGTTCTGTTGATGCATTCCATTTTCAAACGTATTCATTTATGAACCAGTAGTTAGAAGTAGAAAAGTTCAAACAGAAACCAGAAAGTTCATCTACAGCCACACCACACTGGATACGCCCAATCTCATCTGATCTTGGAAACTAAGCAGTGTTGGGCCTGGGTAGTACTTGGATGGGAGACCACCTGGGAATACAAGGTGCTGTAGATAATTTTATACTGCCAACACCGTTCTGTTGATGCATTCCATTTTAAAACATATTCATTTATGAACCAGTAGTTAGAAGTAGAAAAGTTCTAACAGAAACCATAAAGCTTATCTACAGCCACACCACACTGGATACGCCCAATCTCATCTGATCTAGGAAGCTAAGTAGTGTTGGGACTGGTTAGTACTTGGATGGGAGACTACCTGGGAATACAAGGTGCTGTAGTTAATTTTATACTGCCAACACCGTTCTGTTGATGCATTCCATTTTAAAACGTATTCATTTATGAACCAGTAGTTAGAAGTAGAAAAGTTCTAACAGAAACCACAAAGTTCATCTACAGCCACACCACACTGGATACGCCCAATCTCATCTGATCTTGGAAGCTAAGCAGTGTTGGGCCTGGTTAGTACTTGGATGGGAGACCACCTGTGAATGCAAGGTGCTGTAGATATTTTTATACTGCCAACACCGTTCTGTTGATGCATTCCATTTTCAAACGTATTCATTTATGAACCAGTAGTTAGAAGTAGAAAAGTTCTAACAGAAACCAGAAAGTTCATCTACAGCAACACCACACTGTATACGCCCAATCTCATCTGATCTTGGAAGCTAAGCAGTGTTGGGCCTGGTTAGTACTTGGATGGGAGACCACCTGGGAATACAAGGTGCTGTAGATATTTTTATACTGCCAACACCGTTCTGTTGATGCATTCCATTTTCAAACTTATTCATTTATGAACCAGTAGTTAGAAGTAGAAAAGTTCTAACAGAAACTATAAAGCTCATCTACAGCCACACCACACTGGATACGCCCAATCTCATCTGATCTTGGAAGCTAAGCAGTGTTGGGCCTGGTTAGTACTTGGATGGGAGACCACCTGGGAATACAAGGTGCTGTAGATATTTTTATACTACCAACACCGTTCTGTTGATGCATTCCATTTTCAAACGTATTCATTTATGAACCAGTAGTTAGAAGTAGAAAAGTTCTAACAGAAACCAGAAAGTTCATCTACAGCCACACCACACTGGATACGCCCAATATCATCTGATCTTGGAAACTAAGCAGTGTTGGGCCTGGGTAGTACTTGGATGGGAGACCACCTGGGAATACAAGGTGCTGTAGATATTTTTATACTGCCAACACTGTTCTGTTGATGCGTTCCATTTTCAAACTTATTCATTTATGAACCAGTAGTTAGAAGTAGAAAAGTTCTAACAGAAACCATAAAGCTTATCTACAGCCACACCACACTGGATACGCCCAATCCCATCTGATCTAGGAAGCTAAGCAGTGTTGGGACTGGTTAGTACTTGGATGGGAGACTACCTGGGAATACAAGGTGCTGTAGATAATTTTATACTGCCAACACCGTTCTGTTGATGCATTCCATTTTAAAACGTATTCATTTATGAACCAGTAGTTAGAAGTAGAAAAGTTCTAACAGAAACCACAAAGTTCATCTACAGCCACACCACACTGGATACGCCCAATCTCATCTGATCTTGGAAGCTAAGCAGTGTTGGGCCTGGTTAGTACTTGGATGGGAGACCACCTGGGAATACAAGGTGCTGTAGATATTTTTATACTGCCAACACCGTTCTGTTGATGCATTCCATTTTCAAACGTATTCATTTATGAACCAGTAGTTAGAAGTAGAAAAGTTCTAACAGAAACCAGAAAGTTCATCTACAGCAACACCACACTGTATACGCCCAATCTCATCTGATCTTGGAAGCTAAGCAGTGTTGGGCCTGGTTAGTACTTGGATGGGAGACCACCTGGGAATACAAGGTGCTGTAGATATTTTTATACTGCCAACACCGTTCTGTTGATGCATTCCATTTTCAAATGTATTCATTTATGAACCAGTAGTTAGAAGTAGAAAAGTTCTAACAGAAACCATAAAGCTCATCTACAGCCACACCACACTGGATACGCCCAATCTCATCTGATCTTGGAAGCTAAGCAGTGTTGGACCTGGTTAGTACTTGTATGGGAGACCACTTGGGAATACAAGGTGCAGTAGATATTTTTATACTACCAACACCGTTCTGTTGATGCATTCCATTTTCAAACGTATTAATTTATGAACCAGTAGTTAGAAGTAGAAAAGTACTAACAGAAACCATAAAGCTCTTCTACAGCCACACCACACTGGATATGCCCAATCTCATCTGATCTTGGAAGCTAAGCAGTGTTGGGCCTGGTTAGTACTTGGATGGGAGACCACCTGGGAATACAAGGTGCTGTAGATATTTTTATACTGCCAACACCGTTCTGTTGATGCATTCCATTTTCAAACGTATTCATTTATGAACCAGTAGTTAGAAGTAGAAAAGTTCTAACAGAAACCAGAAAGTTCATCTACAGCAACACCACACTGGATACGCCCAATCTCATCTGATCTTGGAAGCTAAGCAGTGTTGGGCCTGGTTAGTACTTGGATGGGAGACCACCTGGGAATACAAGGTGCTGTAGATATTTTTATACTGCCAACACCGTTCTGTTGATGCATTCCATTTTAAAACGTATTCATTTATGAACCAGTAGTTAGAAGTAGAAAAGTTCTAACAGAAACCACAAAGCTCATCTACAGCCACACCACACTGGATACGCCCAATCTCATCTGATCTTGGAAGCTAAGCAGTGTTGGGCCTGGTTAGTACTTGGATGGGAGACCCCTTGAGAATACAAGGTGCTGTAGATATTTTTATACTGCCAACACCGTTCTGTTGATGCATTCCATTTTCAAATGTATTCATTTATGAACCAGTAGTTAGAAGTAGAAAAGTTCTAACAGAAACCACAAAGCTCATCTACAGCCACACCACACTGGATACGCCCAATCTCATCTGATCTTGGAAGCTAAGCAGTGTTGGGCCTGGTTAGTACTTGGATGGGAGACCACCTTGGAATACAAGGTGCTGTAGATATTTTTATACTGCCAACACCGTTCTGTTGATGCATTCCATTTTCAAACGTATTCATTTATGAACCAGTAGTTAGAAGTAGAAAAGTTCAAACAGAAGCCACAAAGCTCATCTACAGCCACACCACACTGGATACGCCCAATCTCATCTGATCTTGGAAGCTAAGCAGTGTTGGGCCTGGTTAGTACTTGGATGGGAGACCACCTGGGAATACAAGGTGCTGTAGATAATTTTATACTGCCAACACCGTTCTGTTGATGCATTCCATTTTCAAACGTGTTCATTTATGAACCAGTAGTTAGAAGTAGAAAAGTTCTAACAGAAACCACAAAGCTCATCTACAGCCACACCACACTGGATACGCCCAATCTCATCTGATCTTCGAAGCTAAGCAGTGTTGGGCCTGGTTAGTACTTGGATGGGAGACCACCTTGGAATACAAGGTGCTGTTGATATTTTTATACTGCCAATACCGTTCTGTTGATGCATTCCATTTTCAAACGTATTCATTTATGAACCAGTAGTTAGAAGTAGAAAAGTTCTAACAGAAACCACAAAGCTCATCTACAGCCACACCACACTGGATACGCCCAATCTAATCTGATCTTGGAAGCTAAGCAGTGTTGGGCCTGGTTAGTACTTGGATGGGAGACCACCTGGGAATACAAGGTGCTGTAGATATTTTTATACTGCCAACACCGTTCTGTTGATGCATTCCATTTTCAAACGTATTCATTTATGAACCAGTAGTTAGAAGTAGAAAAGTTCTAACAGAAACCATAAAGCTCATCTACAGTCACACCACACTGGATACGCCCAATCTCATCTGATCTTGGAAGCTAAGCAGTGTTGGGCCTGGTTAGTAATTGGATGGGAGACCACCTGGGAATACAAGGTGCTGTAGATATTTTTATACTACCAACACCGTTCTGTTGATGCATTCCATTTTCAAACGTATTCATTTATGAACCAGTAGTTAGAAGTAGAAAAGTTCTAACAGAAACCATAAAGCTCATCTACAGCCACACCACACTGGATACGCCCAATCTCATCTGATCTTGGAAGCTAAGCAGTGTTGGACCTGGTTAGTACTTGGATGGGAGACCACTTGGGAATACAAGGTGCAGTAGATATTTTTATACTACCAACACCGTTCTGTTGATGCATTCCATTTTCAAACGTATTAATTTATGAACCAGTAGTTAGAAGTAGAAAAGTACTAACAGAAACCATAAAGCTCTTCTACAGCCACATCACACTGGATATGCCCAATCTCATCTGATCTTGGAAGCTAAGCAGTGTTGGGCCTGGTTAGTACTTGGATGGGAGACCACCTGGGAATACAAGGTGCTGTAGATATTTTTATACTGCCAACACCGTTCTGTTGATGCTTTCCATTTTCAAACGTATTCATTTATGAACCAGTAGTTAGAAGTAGAAAAGTTCTAACAGAAACCAGAAAGTTCATCTACAGCAACACCACACTGGATACGCCCAATCTCATCTGATCTTGGAAGCTAAGCAGTGTTGGGCCTGGTTAGTACTTGGATGGGAGACCACCTGGGAATACAAGGTGCTGTAGATATTTTTATACTGCCAACACCGTTCTGTTGATGCATTCCATTTTAAAACGTATTCATTTATGAACCAGTAGTTAGAAGTAGAAAAGTTCTAACAGAAACCACAAAGCTCATCTACAGCCACACCACACTGGATACGCCCAATCTCATCTGATCTTGGAAGCTAAGCAGTGTTGGGCCTGGTTAGTACTTGGATGGGAGACCCCTTGGGAATACAAGGTGCTGTAGATATTTTTATACTGCCAACACCGTTCTGTTGATGCATTCCATTTTCAAATGTATTCATTTATGAACCAGTAGTTAGAAGTAGAAAAGTTCTAACAGAAACCACAAAGCTCATCTACAGCCACACCACACAGCTCATCTACAGCCACACCACACTGGATACGCCCAATCTCATCTGATCTTGGAAGCTAAGCAGTGTTGGGCCTGGTTAGTACTTGGATGGGAGACCCCTTGGAAATACAAGGTGCTGTAGATATTTTTATACTGCCAACACCGTTCTGTTGATGCATTCCATTTTCAAATGTATTCATTTATGAACCAGTAGTTAGAAGTAGAAAAGTTCTAACAGAAACCACAAAGCTCATCTACAGCCACACCACACTGGATACGTCCAATCTCATCTGATCTTCGAAGCTAAGCAGTGTTGGGCCTGGTTAGTACTTGGATGGGAGACCACCTTGGAATACAAGGTGTTGTAGATATTTTTATACTGCCAATACCGTTCTGTTGATGCATTCCATTTTCAAACGTATTCATTTATGAACCAGTAGTTAGAAGTAGAAAAGTTCTAACAGAAACTTCAAAGCTCATCTACAGCCACACCACACTGGATACGCCCAATCTCATCTGATCTTGGAAGCTAAGCAGTGTTGGGCCTGGTTAGTACTTGGATGGGAGACCACCTGGGAATACAAGGTGCTGTAGATATTTTTATACTGCCAACACCGTTCTGTTGATGCATTCCATTTTCAAACGTATTCATTTATGAACCAGTAGTTAGAAGTAGAAAAGTTCTAACAGAAACCATAAAGCTCATCTACAGCCACACCACACTGGATACGCCCAATCTCATCTGATCTTGGAAGCTAAGCAGTGTTGGGCCTGGTTAGTACTTGGATGGGAGACCACCTGGGAATACAAGGTGCTGTAGATTATTTTATACTGCCAACACCGTTCTGTTGATGCATTCCATTTTAAAACGTATTCATTTATGAACCAGTAGTTAGAAGTAGAAAAGTTCTAACAGAAACCAGAAAGTTAATTTACAGCCACACCACACTGGATACGCCCATTCTCATCTGATCTTGGAAGCTAAGCAGTGTTGGGACTGGTTAGTACTTGGATGGGAGACCACCTGGGAATACAAGGTGCTGTAGATATTTTTATACTGCCAACACCGTTCTGTTGATGCATTAAATTTTCAAACGTATTCATTTATGAACCAGTACTTACAAGTAGAAAAGTTCTAACAGAAACCACAAAGCTCATCTACAGTCACACCACACTGGATACGCCCAATCTCATCTGATCTTGGAAGCTAAGCAGTGTTGGACCTGGTTAGTACTTGGATGGGAGACCACTTGGGAATACAAGGTGCAGTAGATATTTTTATACTACCAACACCGTTCTGTTGATGCATTCTATTTTCAAACGTATTAATTTATGAACCAGTAGTTAGAAGTAGAAAAGTACTAACAGAAACCATAAAGCTCTTCTACAGCCACACCACACTGGATATGCCCAACCTCATCTGATCTTGGAAGCTAAGCAGTGTTGGGCCTGGTTAGTACTTTGATGGGAGACCACCTGGGAATACAAGGTGCTGTAGATATTTTTATACTGCCAACACCGTTCTGTTGATGCATTCCATTTTCAAACGTATTCATTTATGAACCAGTAGTTAGAAGTAGAAAAGTTCTAACAGAAACCAGGAAGTTCATCTACAGCAACACCACACTGGATACGCCCAATCTCATCTGATCTTGGAAGCTAAGCAGTGTTCGGCCTGGTTAGTACTTGGATGGGAGACCACCTGGGAATACAAGGTGCTGTAGATATTTTTATACTGCCAACACCGTTCTGTTGATGCATTCCATTTTAAAACGTATTCATTTATGAACCAGTAGTTAGAAGTAGAAAAGTTCTAACAGAAACCTCAAAGCTCATCTACAGCCACACCACACTGGATACGCCCAATCTCATCTGATCTTGGAAGCTAAGCAGTGTTGGGCCTGGTTAGTACTTGGATGGGAGACCCCTTGGGAATACAAGGTGCTGTAGATATTTTTATACTGCCAACACCGTTCTGTTGATGCATTCCATTTTCAAATGTATTCATTTATGAACCAGTAGTTAGAAGTAGAAAAGTTCTAACAGAAACCACAAAGCTCATCTACAGCCACACCACACTGGATACGCCCAATCTCATCTGATCTTGGAAGCTAAACAGTGTTGGGCCTGGTTAGTACTTGGATGGGAGACCACCTTGGAATACAAGGTGCTGTAGATATTTTTATACTGCCAACACCGTTCTGTTGATGCATTCCATTTTCAAACGTATTCATTTATGAACCAGTAGTTAGAAGTAGAAAAGTTCTAACAGAAACCACAAAGCTCATCTACAGCCACACCACACTGGATACACCCAATCTCATCTGATCTTGGAAGCTAAGCAGTGTTGGGCCTGGTTAGTACTTGGATGGGAAACCACCTGGGAATACAAGGTGCTGTAGATATTTTTATACTGCCAACACCGTTCTGTTGATGCATTCCATTTTCAAACGTGTTCATTTATGAACCAGTAGTTAGAAGTAGAAAAGTTCTAACAGAAACCACAAAGCTCATCTACAGCCACACCACACTGGATACGCCCAATCTCATCTGATCTTGGAAGCTAAGCAGTGTTGGGCCTGGTTAGTACTTGGATGGGAGACCCCTTGGGAATACAAGGTGCTGTAGATATTTTTATACTGCCAACACCGTTCTGTTGATGCATTCCATTTTCAAATGTATTCATTTATGAACCAGTAGTTAGAAGTAGAAAAGTTCTAACAGAAACCACAAAGCTCATCTACAGCCACACCACACAGCTCATCTACAGCCACACCACACTGGATACGCCCAATCTCATCTGATCTTGGAAGCTAAGCAGTGTTGGGCCTGGTTAGTACTTGGATGGGAGACCCCTTGGGAATACAAGGTGCTGTAGATATTTTTATACTGCCAACACCGTTCTGTTGATGCATTCCATTTTCAAATGTATTCATTTATGAACCAGTAGTTAGAAGTAGAAAAGTTCTAACAGAAACCACAAAGCTCATCTACAGCCACACCACACTGGATACGTCCAATCTCATCTGATCTTCAAAACTAAGCAGTGTTGGGCCTGGTTAGTACTTGGATGGGAGACCACCTGGGAATACAAGGTGCTGTAGATATTTTTATACTGCCAATACCGTTCTGTTGATGCATTCCATTTTCAAACGTATTCATTTATGAACCAGTAGTTAGAAGTAGAAAAGTTCTAACAGAAACCACAAAGCTCATCTACAGCCACACCACACTGGATACGCCCAATCTCATCTGATCTTGGAAGCTAAGCAGTGTTGGGCCTGGTTAGTACTTGGATGGGAGACCACCTGGGAATACAAGGTGCTGTAGATATTTTTATACTGCCAACACCGTTCTGTTGATGCATTCCATTTTCAAACGTATTCATTTATGAACCAGTAGTTAGAAGTAGAAAAGTTCTAACAGAAACCATAAAGCTCATCTACAGCCACACCACACTGGATACGCCCAATCTCATCTGATCTTGGAAGCTAAGCAGTGTTGGGCCTGGTTAGTACTTGGATGGGAGACCACCTGGGAATACAAGGTGCTGTAGATTATTTTATACTGCCAACACCGTTCTGTTGATGCATTCCATTTTAAAACGTATTCATTTATGAACCAGTAGTTAGAAGTAGAAAAGTTCTAACAGAAACCAGAAAGTTGATTTACAGCCACACCACACTGGATACGCCCAATCTCATCTGATCTTGGAAGCTAAGCAGTGTTGGGACTGGTTAGTACTTGGATGGGAGACCACCTGGGAATACAAGGTGCTGTAGATATTTTTATACTGCCAACACCGTTCTGTTGATGCATTAAATTTTCAAACGTATTCATTTATGAACCAGTACTTACAAGTAGAAAAGTTCTAACAGAAACCACAAAGCTCATCTACAGTCACACCACACTGGATACGCCCAATCTCATCTGATCTTGGAAGCTAAGCAGTGTTGGACCTGGTTAGTACTTGGATGGGAGACCACTTGGGAATACAAGGTGCAGTAGATATTTTTATACTACCAACACCGTTCTGTTGATGCATTCCATTTTCAAACGTATTAATTTATGAACCAGTAGTTAGAAGTAGAAAAGTACTAACAGAAACCATAAAGCTCTTCTACAGCCACACCACACTGGATATGCCCAACCTCATCTGATCTTGGAAGCTAAGCAGTGTTGGGCCTGGTTAGTACTTGGATGGGAGACCACCTGGGAATACAAGGTGCTGTAGATATTTTTATACTGCCAACACCGTTCTGTTGATGCATTCCATTTTCAAACGTATTCATTTATGAACCAGTAGTTAGAAGTAGAAAAGTTCTAACAGAAACCAGAAAGTTCATCTACAGCAACACCACACTGGATACGCCCAATCTCATCTGATCTTGGAAGCTAAGCAGTGTTGGGCCTGGTTAGTACTTGGATGGGAGACCACCTGGGAATACAAGGTGCTGTAGATATTTTTATACTGCCAACACCGTTCTGTTGATGCATTCCATTTTAAAACGTATTCATTTATGAACCAGTAGTTAGAAGTAGAAAAGTTCTAACAGAAACCACAAAGCTCATCTACAGCCACACCACACTGGATACGCCCAATCTCATCTGATCTTGGAAGCTAAGCAGTGTTGGGCCTGGTTAGTACTTGGATGGGAGACCACCTTGGAATACAAGGTGCTGTAGATATTTTTATACTGCCAACACCGTTCTGTTGATGCATTCCATTTTCAAACGTATTCATTTATGAACCAGTAGTTAGAAGTAGAAAAGTTCTAACAGAAACCAGGAAGTTCATCTACAGCAACACCACACTGGATACGCCCAATCTCATCTGATCTTGGAAGCTAAGCAGTGTTGGGCCTGGTTAGTACTTGGATGGGAGACCACCTGGGAATACAAGGTGCTGTAGATATTTTTATACTGCCAACACCGTTCTGTTGATGCATTCCATTTTAAAACGTATTCATTTATGAACCAGTAGTTAGAAGTAGAAAAGTTCTAACAGAAACCACAAAGCTCATCTACAGCCACACCACACTGGATACACCCAATCTCATCTGATCTTGGAAGCTAAGCAGTGTTGGGCCTGGTTAGTACTTGGATGGGAAACCACCTGGGAATGCAAGGTGCTGTAGATATTTTTATACTGCCAACACCGTTCTGTTGATGCATTCCATTTTCAAACGTGTTCATTTATGAACCAGTAGTTAGAAGTAGAAAAGTTCTAACAGAAACCACAAAGCTCATCTACAGCCACACCACACTGGATACGCCCAATCTCATCTGATCTTGGAAGCTAAGCAGTGTTGGGCCTGGTTAGTACTTGGATGGGAGACCCCTTGGGAATACAAGGTGCTGTAGATATTTTTATACTGCCAACACCGTTCTGTTGATGCATTCCATTTTCAAATGTATTCATTTATGAACCAGTAGTTAGAAGTAGAAAAGTTCTAACAGAAACCACAAAGCTCATCTACAGCCACACCACACAACTCATCTACAGCCACACCACACTGGATACGCCCAATCTCATCTGATCTTGGAAGCTAAGCAGTGTTGGGCCTGGTTAGTACTTGGATGGGAGACCCCTTGGGAATACAAGGTGCTGTAGATATTTTTATACTGCCAACACCGTTCTGTTGATGCTTTTTATTTTCAAATGTATTCATTTATGAACCAGTAGTTAGAAGTAGAAAAGTTCTAACAGAAACCACAAAGCTCATCTACAGCCACACCACACTGGATACGTCCAATCTCATCTGATCTTCGAAGCTAAGCAGTGTTGGGCCTGGTTAGTACTTGGATGGGAGACCACCTTGGAATACAAGGTGCTGTAGATATTTTTATACTGCCAATACCGTTCTGTTGATGCATTCCATTTTCAAACGTATTCATTTATGAACCAGTAGTTAGAAGTAGAAAAGTTCTAACAGAAACCACAAAGCTCATCTACAGCCACACCACACTGGATACGCCCAATCTCATCTGATCTTGGAAGCTAAGCAGTGTTGGGCCTGGTTAGTACTTGGATGGGAGACCACCTGGGAATACAAGGTGCTGTAGATATTTTTATACTGCCAACACCGTTCTGTTGATGCATTCCATTTTCAAACGTATTCATTTATGAACCAGTAGTTAGAAGTAGAAAAGTTCTAACAGAAACCATAAAGCTCATCTACAGCCACACCACACTGGATACGCCCAATCTCATCTGATCTTGGAAGCTAAGCAGTGTTGGGCCTGGTTAGTACTTGGATGGGAGACCACCTGGGAATACAAGGTGCTGTAGATTATTTTATACTGCCAACACCGTTCTGTTGATGCATTCCATTTTAAAACGTATTCATTTATGAACCAGTAGTTAGAAGTAGAAAAGTTCTAACAGAAACCAGAAAGTTAATTTACAGCCACACCACACTGGATACGCCCAATCTCATCTGATCTTGGAAGCTAAGCAGTGTTGGGACTGGTTAGTACTTGGATGGGAGACCACCTGGGAATACAAGGTGCTGTAGATATTTTTATACTGCCAACACCGTTCTGTTGATGCATTAAATTTTCAAACGTATTCATTTATGAACCAGTACTTACAAGTAGAAAAGTTCTAACAGAAACCACAAAGCTCATCTACAGTCACACCACACTGGATACGCCCAATCTCATCTGATCTTGGAAGCTAAGCAGTGTTGGGCCTGGTTAGTACTTGGATGGGAGACCACCTGGGAATACAAGGTGCTGTAGATATTTTTATACTACCAACACCGTTCTGTTGATGCATTCCATTTTCAAACGTATTCATTTATGAACCAGTAGTTAGAAGTAGAAAAGTTCTAACAGAAACCATAAAGCTCATCTACAGCCACACCACACTGGATACGCCCAATCTCATCTGATCTTGGAAGCTAAGCAGTGTTTGGCCTGGTTAGTACTTGGATGGGAGTCCACCTGGGAATACAAGGTGCTGTAGATAATTTTATACTGCCAACACCGTTCTGTTGATGCATTCCATTTTAAAACGTATTCATTTATGAACCAGTAGTTAGAAGTAGAAAAGTTCTAACAGAAACCACAAAGTTCATCTACAGCCACACCACACTGGATACGCCCAATCTCATCTGATCTTGGAAGCTAAGCAGTGTTGGGCCTGGTTAGTACTTGGATGGGAGACCACCTGGGAATACAAGGTGCTGTAGATAGTTTTATACTGCCAACACCGTTCTGTTGATGCATTCCATTTTCAAACGTATTCATTTATGAACCAGTAGTTAGAAGTAGAAAAGTTCTAACAGAAACCACAAAGCTCATCTACAGCCACACCACATTGGATACACCCAATCTCATCTGATCTTGGAAGCTAAGCAGTGTTGGGCCTGGTTAGTACTTGGATGGGAAACCACCTGGGAATACAAGGTGCTGTAGATATTTTTATACTGCCAACACCGTTCTGTTGATGCATTCCATTTTCAAACGTGTTCATTTATGAACCAGTAGTTAGAAGTAGAAAAGTTCTAACAGAAACCACAAAGCTCATCTACAGCCACACCACACTGGATACGCCCAATCTCATCTGATCTTGGAAGCTAAGCAGTGTTGGGCCTGGTTAGTACTTGGATGGGAGACCACCTGGGAATACAAGGTGCTGTAGATATTTTTATACTGCCAATACCGTTCTGTTGATGCATTCCATTGTCAAACGTATTCATTTATGAACCAGTAGTTAGAAGTAGAAAAGTTCTAACAGAAACCACAAAGCTCATCTACAGCCACACCACACTGGATACGCCCAATCTCATCTGATCTTGGAAGCTAAGCAGTGTTGGGCCTGGTTAGTACTTGGATGGGAGACCACCTGGGAATACAAGGTGCTGTAGATATTTTTATACTGCCAACACCGTTCTGTTGATGCATTCCATTTTCAAACGTATTCATTTATGAACCAGTAGTTAGAAGTAGAAAAGTTCTAACAGAAACCATAAAGCTCATCTACAGCCACACCACACTGGATACGCCCAATCTCATCTGATCTTGGAAGCTAAGCAGTGTTGGGCCTGGTTAGTACTTGGATGGGAGACCACCTGGGAATACAAGGTGCTGTAGATTATTTTATACTGCCAACACCGTTCTGTTGATGCATTCCATTTTAAAATGTATTCATTTATGAACCAGTAGTTAGAAGTAGAAAAGTTCTAACATAAACCACAAAGTTCATCTACAGCCACACCACACTGGATACGCCCAATCTCATCTGATCTTGGAAGCTAAGCAGTGTTGGGCCTGGTTAGTACTTGGATGGGAGACCACCTGGGAATACAAGGTGCTGTAGATATTTTTATACTGCCAACACCGTTCTGTTGATGCATTCCATTTTAAAACGTATTCATTTATGAACCAGTAGTTAGAAGTAGAAAAGTTCTAACAGAAACCACAAAGCTCATCTACAGCCACACCACACTGGATACGCCCAATCTCACCTGATCTTGGAAGCTAAGCAGTGTTGGGCCTGGTTAGTACTTGGATGGGAGACCACCTGGGAATACAAGGTGCTGTAGATATTTTTATACTGCCAACACCGTTCTGTTGATGCATTCCATTTTCAAACGTATTCATTTATGAACCAGTAGTTAGAAGTAGAAAAGTTCTAACAGAAACCACAAAGCTCATCTACAGCCACACCACACTGGATACGCCCAATCTCATCTGATCTTGGAAGCTAAGCAGTGTTGGGCCTGGTTAATACTTGGATGGGAGACCACCTGGGAATACAAGGTGCTGTAGATATTTTTATACTGATACACCGTTCTGTTGATGCATTCCATTTTCAAACGTATTCATTTATGAACCAGTAGTTAGAAGTAGAAAAGTTCTAACAGAAACCATAAAGCTCATCTACAGCTACACCACACTGGATACGCCCAATCTCATCTGATCTTGGAAGCTAAGCAGTGTTGGGCCTGGTTAGTACTTGGATGGGAGTCCACCTGGGAATGCAAGGTGCTGTAGATAATTTTATACTGCCAACACCGTTCTGTTGATGCATTCCATTTTAAAACGTATTCTTTTTTGAACCAGTAGTTAGAAGTAGAAAAGTTCTAACAGAAACCACAAAGTTCATCTACAGCCACACCACATTGGATACGCCCAATCTCATCTGATCTTGGAAGCTAAGCAGTGTTGGGCCTGGTTAGTACTTGGATGGGAGACCACCTGGGAATACAAGGTGCTGTCGATATTTTTATACTGCCAACACCGTTCTGTTGATGCATTCCATTTTCAAACGTGTTCATTTATGAACCAGTAGTTAGAAGTAGAAAAGTTCTAACAGAAACCATTAAGCTCATCTACAGCCACACCACATTGGATACGCCCAATCTCATCTGATCTTGGAAGCTAAGCAGTGTTGGGCCTGGTTAGTACTTGGATGGGGGTCCACCTGGGAATACAAGGTGCTGTAGATAATTTTATACTGCCAACACCGTTCTGTTGATGCATTCCATTTTAAAAAGTATTTATTTATGAACCAGTAGTTAGAAGTAGAAAAGTTCTAACAGAAACCACAAATTTCATCTACAGCCACACCACATTGGATACGCCCAATCTCATCTGATCTTGGAAGCTAAGCAGTGTTGGGCCTGGTTAGTACTTGGATGGGAGACCACCTGAGAATACAAGGTGCTGTAGATATTTTTATACTGCCAACACCGTTCTGTTGATGCATTCCATTTTCAAACGTATTCATTTATGAACCAGTAGTTAGTAGTAGAAAAGTTCTAACAGAAACCACAAAGCTCATCTACAGCCACACCACACTGGATACGCCCAATCTCATCTGATCTTGGAAGCTAAGCAGTGTTGGGCCTGGTTAGTACTTGGATGGGAGACCACCTGGGAATACAAGGTGCTGTAGATATTTTTATACTGCCAACACCCTTCTGTTGATGCATTCCATTTTCAAACGTATTCATTTATGAACCAGTAGTTAGAAGTAGAAAAGTTCTAACAGAAACTACAAAGCTCATCTACAGCCACACCACACTGGATACGCCCAATCTCATCTGATCTTGGAAGCTAAGCAGTGTTGGGCCTGGTTAGTACTTGGATGGGAGTCCACCTGGGAATACAAGGTGCTGTAGATAATTTTATACTGCCAACACCGTTCTGTTGATGCATTCCATTTTAAAACGTATTCATTTATGAACCTGTAGTTAGAAGTAGAAAAGTTCTAACAGAAACCGCAAAGTTCATCTACAGCCACACCACATTGGATACGCCCAAGCTCATCTGATCTTGGAAGCTAAGCAGTGTTGGGCCTGGTTAGTACTTGGATGGGAGACCACCTGGGAATACAAGGTGCTGTAGATATTTTTATACTGCCAACACCGTTCTGTTGATGCATTCCATTTTCAAACGTATTTATTTATGAACCAGTAGTTAGAAGTAGAAAAGTTCTAACAGAAACCATAAAACTCGTCTACAGCCACACCATACTGGATACGCCCAATCTCATCTGATCTTGGAAGCTAAGCAGTGTTGGGCCTGGTTAGTACTTGGATGGGAGACCACCTGGGAACACAAGGTGCTGTAGATATTTTTATACTGCCAACACCGTTCTGTTGATGCATTCCATTTTCAAACGTATTCATTTATGAACCAGTAGTTAGAAGTAGAAAAGTTCTAACAGAAACCACAAAGCTCATCTACAGCCACACCACACTGGATACGCCCAATCTCATCTGATCTTGGAAGCTAAGCAGTGTTGGGCCTGGTTAGTACTTGGATGGGAGACCACCTGGGAATACAAGGTGCTGTAGATATTTTTATACTGCCAACACCGTTCTGTTGATGCATTCCATTTTCAAATGTATTCATTTATGAACCAGTAGTTAGAAGTAGAAAAGTTCTAACAGAAACCATAAAGCTCATCTACAGCCACACCACACTGGATACGCCCAATCTCATCTGATCTTGGAAGCTAAGCAGTGTTGGGCCTGGTTAGTACTTGGATGGGAGACCACCTGGGAATACAAGGTGCTGTAGATTATTTTATACTGCCAACACCGTTCTGTTGATGCATTCCATTTTAAAATGTATTCATTTATGAACCAGTAGTTAGAAGTAGAAAAGTTCTAACAGAAACCACAAAGTTCATCTACAGCCACACCACACTGGATACGCCCAATCTCATCTGATCTTGGAAGCTAAGCAGTGTTGGGCCTGGTTAATACTTGGATGGGAGACCACCTGGGAATACAAGGTGCTGTAGATATTTTTATACTGCCAACACCGTTCTGTTGATGCATTCCATTTTCAAACGTATTCATTTATGAACCAGTAGTTAGAAGTAGAAAAGTTCTAACAGAAACCATAAAGCTCATCTACAGCCACACCACACTGGATACGCCCAATCTCATCTGATCTTGGAAGCTAAGCAGTGTTGGGCCTGGTTAGTACTTGGATGGGAGACCACCTGGGAATACAAGGTGCTGTAGATTATTTTATACTGCCAACACCGTTCTGTTGATGCATTCCATTTTAAAACGTATTCTTTTTTGAACCAGTAGTTAGAAGTAGAAAAGTTCTAACAGAAACCACAAAGTTCATCTACAGCCACACCTCATTGGATACGCCCAATCTCATCTGATCTTGGAAGCTAAGCAGTGTTGGGCCTGGTTAGTACTTGGATGGGAGACCACCTGGGAATACAAGGTGCTGTCGATATTTTTATACTGCCAACACCGTTCTGTTGATGCATTCCATTTTCAAACGTATTCATTTATGAACCAGTAGTTAGAAGTAGAAAAGTTCTAACAGAAACCATTAAGCTCATCTACAGCCACACCACATTGGATACGCCCAATCTCATCTGATCTTGGAAGCTAAGCAGTGTTGGGCCTGGTTAGTACTTGGATGGGGGTCCACCTGGGAATACAAGGTGCTGTAGATAATTTTATACTGCCAACACCGTTCTGTTGATGCATTCCATTTTAAAATGTATTTATTTATGAACCAGTAGTTAGAAGTAGAAAAGTTCTAACAGAAACCACAAATTTCATCTACAGCCACACCACATTGGATACGCCCAATCTCATCTGATCTTGGAAGCTAAGCAGTGTTGGGCCTGGTTAGTACTTGGATGGGAGACCACCTGAGAATACAAGGTGCTGTAGATATTTTTATACTGCCAACACCGTTCTGTTGATGCATTCCATTTTCAAACGTATTCATTTATGAACCAGTAGTTAGTAGTAGAAAAGTTCTAACAGAAACCACAAAGCTCATCTACAGCCACACCACACTGGATACGCCCAATCTCATCTGATCTTGGAAGCTAAGCAGTGTTGGGCCTGGTTAGTACTTGGATGGGAGACCACCTGGGAATACAAGGTGCTGTAGATATTTTTATACTGCCAACACCCTTCTGTTGATGCATTCCATTTTCAAACGTATTCATTTATGAACCAGTAGTTAGAAGTAGAAAAGTTCTAACAGAAACTACAAAGCTCATCTACAGCCACACCACACTGGATACGCCCAATCTCATCTGATCTTGGAAGCTAAGCAGTGTTGGGCCTGGTTAGTACTTGGATGGGAGTCCACCTGGGAATACAAGGTGCTGTAGATAATTTTATACTGCCAACACCGTTCTGTTGATGCATTCCATTTTAAAACGTATTCATTTATGAACCTGTAGTTAGAAGTAGAAAAGTTCTAACAGAAACCGCAAAGTTCATCTACAGCCACACCACATTGGATACGCCCAAGCTCATCTGATCTTGGAAGCTAAGCAGTGTTGGGCCTGGTTAGTACTTGGATGGGAGACCAACTGGGAATACAAGGTGCTGTAGATATTTTTATACTGCCAACACCGTTCTGTTGATGCATTCCATTTTCAAACGTATTTATTTATGAACCAGTAGTTAGAAGTAGAAAAGTTCTAACAGAAACCATAAAACTCGTCTACAGCCACACCATACTGGATACGCCCAATCTCATCTGATCTTGGAAGCTAAGCAGTGTTGGGCCTGGTTAGTACTTGGATGGGAGACCACCTGGGAACACAAGGTGCTGTAGATATTTTTATACTGCCAACACCGTTCTGTTGATGCATTCCATTTTCAAACGTATTCATTTATGAACCAGTAGTTAGAAGTAGAAAAGTTCTAACAGAAACCACAAAGCTCATCTACAGCCACACCACACTGGATACGCCCAATCTCATCTGATCTTGGAAGCTAAGCAGTGTTGGGCCTGGTTAGTACTTGGATGGGAGACCACCTGGGAATACAAGGTGCTGTAGATATTTTTATACTGCCAACACCGTTCTGTTGATGCATTCCATTTTCAAATGTATTCATTTATGAACCAGTAGTTAGAAGTAGAAAAGTTCTAACAGAAACCATAAAGCTCATCTACAGCCACACCACACTGGATACGCCCAATCTCATCTGATCTTGGAAGCTAAGCAGTGTTGGGCCTGGTTAGTACTTGGATGGGAGACCACCTGGGAATACAAGGTGCTGTAGATTATTTTATACTGCCAACACCGTTCTGTTGATGCATTCCATTTTAAAATGTATTCATTTATGAACCAGTAGTTAGAAGTAGAAAAGTTCTAACAGAAACCACAAAGTTCATCTACAGCCACACCACACTGGATACGCCCAATCTCATCTGATCTTGGAAGCTAAGCAGTGTTGGGCCTGGTTAATACTTGGATGGGAGACCACCTGGGAATACAAGGTGCTGTAGATATTTTTATACTGCCAACACCGTTCTGTTGATGCATTCCATTTTCAAACGTATTCATTTATGAACCAGTAGTTAGAAGTAGAAAAGTTCTAACAGAAACCATAAAGCTCATCTACAGCCACACCACACTGGATACGCCCAATCTCATCTGATCTTGGAAGCTAAGCAGTGTTGGGCCTGGTTAGTACTTGGATGGGAGACCACCTGGGAATACAAGGTGCTGTAGATTATTTTATACTGCCAACACCGTTCTGTTGATGCATTCCATTTTAAAACGTATTCATTTATGAACCAGTAGTTAGAAGTAGAAAAGTTCTAACAGAAACCAGAAAGTTAATTTACAGCCACACCACACTGGATACGCCCAATCTCATCTGATCTTGGAAGCTAAGCAGTGTTGGACCTGGTTAGTACTTGGATGGGAGACCACTTGGGAATACAAGGTGCAGTAGATATTTTTATACTACCAACACCGTTCTGTTGATGCATTCCATTTTCAAACGTATTAATTTATGAACCAGTAGTTAGAAGTAGAAAAGTACTAACAGAAACCATAAAGCTCTTCTACAGCCACACCACACTGGATATGCCCAACCTCATCTGATCTTGGAAGCTAAGCAGTGTTGGGCCTGGTTAGTACTTGGATGGGAGACCACCTGGGAATACAAGGTGCTGTAGATATTTTTATACTGCCAACACCGTTCTGTTGATGCATTCCATTTTCAAACGTATTCATTTATGAACCAGTAGTTAGAAGTAGAAAAGTTCTAACAGAAACCAGAAAGTTCATCTACAGCAACACCACACTGGATACGCCCAATCTCATCTGATCTTGGAAGCTAAGCAGTGTTGGGCCTGGTTAGTACTTGGATGGGAGACCACCTGGGAATACAAGGTGCTGAAGATATTTTTATACTGCCAACACCGTTCTGTTGATGCATTCCATTTTAAAACGTATTCATTTATGAACCAGTAGTTAGAAGTAGAAAAGTTCTAACAGAAACCACAAAGCTCATCTACAGCCACACCACACTGGATACGCCCAATCTCATCTGATCTTGGAAGCTAAGCAGTGTTGGGCCTGGTTAGTACTTGGATGGGAGACCCCTTGGGAATACAAGGTGCTGTAGATATTTTTATACTGCCAACACCGTTCTGTTGATGCATTCCATTTTCAAATGTATTCATTTATGAACCAGTAGTTAGAAGTAGAAAAGTTCTAACAGAAACCACAAAGCTCATCTACAGCCACACCACACTGGATACGCCCAATCTCATCTGATCTTGGAAGCTAAGCAGTGTTGGGCCTGGTTAGTACTTGGATGGGAGACCACCTTGGAATACAAGGTGCTGTAGATATTTTTATACTGCCAACACCGTTCTGTTGATGCATTCCATTTTCAAACGTATTCATTTATGAACCAGTAGTTAGAAGTAGAAAAGTTCTAACAGAAACCACAAAGCTCATCTACAGCCTCACCACACTGGATACACCCAATCTCATCTGATCTTGGAAGCTAAGCAGTGTTGGGCCTGGTTAGTACTTGGATGGGAAACCACCTGGGAATACAAGGTGCTGTAGATATTTTTATACTGCCAACACCGTTCTGTTGATGCATTCCATTTTCAAACGTGTTCATTTATGAACCAGTAGTTAGAAGTAGAAAAGTTCTAACAGAAACCACAAAGCTCATCTACAGCCACACCACACTGGATACGCCCAATCTCATCTGATCTTCGAAGCTAAGCAGTGTTGGGCCTGGTTAGTACTTGAATGGGAGACCACCTTGGAATACAAGGTGCTGTAGATATTTTTATACTGCCAATACCGTTCTGTTGATGCATTCCATTGTCAAACGTATTCATTTATGAACCAGTAGTTAGAAGTAGAAAAGTTCTAACAGAAACCACAAAGCTCATCTACAGCCACACCACACTGGATACGCCCAATCTCATCTGATCTTGGAAGCTAAGCAGTGTTGGGCCTGGTTAGTACTTGGATGGGAGACCACCTGGGAATACAAGGTGCTGTAGATATTTTTATACTGCCAACACCGTTCTGTTGATGCATTAAATTTTCAAACGTATTCATTTATGAACCAGTACTTACAAGTAGAAAAGTTCTAACAGAAACCACAAAGCTTATCTACAGTCACACCACACTGGATACGCCCGATCTCATCTGATCTTGGAAGCTAAGCAGTGTTGGACCTGGTTAGTACTTGGATGGGAGACCACTTGGGAATACAAGGTGCAGTAGATATTTTTATACTACCAACACCGTTCTGTTGATGCATTCCATTTTCAAACGTATTAATTTATGAACCAGTAGTTAGAAGTAGAAAAGTACTAACAGAAACCATAAAGCTCTTCTACAGCCACACCACACTGGATATGCCCAACCTCATCTGATCTTGGAAGCTAAGCAGTGTTGGGCCTGGTTAGTACTTGGATGGGAGACCACCTGGGAATACAAGGTGCTGTAGATATTTTTATACTGCCAACACCGTTCTGTTGATGCATTCCATTTTCAAACGTATTCATTTATGAACCAGTAGTTAGAAGTAGAAAAGTTCTAACAGAAACCAGAAAGTTCATCTACAGCAACACCACACTGGATACGCCCAATCTCATCTGATCTTGGAAGCTAAGCAGTGTTGGGCCTGGTTAGTACTTGGATGGGAGACCACCTGGGAATACAAGGTGCTGTAGATATTTTTATACTGCCAACACCGTTCTGTTGATGCATTCCATTTTAAAACGTATTCATTTATGAACCAGTAGTTAGAAGTAGAAAAGTTCTAACAGAAACCACAAAGCTCATCTACAGCCACACCACACTGGATACGCCCAATCTCATCTGATCTTGGAAGCTAAGCAGTGTTGGGCCTGGTTAGTACTTGGATGGGAGACCCCTTGGGAATACAAGGTGCTGTAGATATTTTTATACTGCCAACACCGTTCTGTTGATGCATTCCATTTTCAAACGTATTCATTTATGAACCAGTAGTTAGAAGTAGAAAAGTTCTAACAGAAACCACAAAGCTCATCTACAGCCACACCACACTGGATACACCCAATCTCATCTGATCTTGGAAGCTAAGCAGTGTTGGGCCTGGTTAGTACTTGGATGGGAAACCACCTGGGAATACAAGGTGCTGTAGATATTTTTATACTGCCAACACCGTTCTGTTGATGCATTCCATTTTCAAACGTGTTCATTTATGAACCAGTAGTTAGAAGTAGAAAAGTTCTAACAGAAACCACAAAGCTCATCTACAGCCACACCACACTGGATACGCCCAATCTCATCTGATCTTGGAAGCTAAGCAGTGTTGGGCCTGGTTAATACTTGGATGGGAGACCACCTGGGAATACAAGGTGCTGTAGATATTTTTATACTGCCAACACCGTTCTGTTGATGCATTCCATTTTCAAACGTATCCATTTATGAACCAGTAGTTAGAAGTAGAAAAGTTCTAACAGAAACCATAAAGCTCATCTACAGCCACACCACACTGGATACGCCCAATCTCATCTGATCTTGGAAGCTAAGCAGTGTTGGGCCTGGTTAGTACTTGGATGGGAGTCCACCTGGGAATACAAGGTGCTGTAGATAATTTTATACTGCCAACACCGCTCTGTTGATGCATTCCATTTTAAAACGTATTCATTTATGAACCAGTAGTTAGAAGTAGAAAAGTTCTAACAGAAACCACAAAGTTCATCTACAGCCACACCACATTGGATACGCCCAATCTCATCTGATCTTGGAAGCTAAGCAGTGTTGGGCCTGGTTAGTACTTGGATGGGAGACCACCTGGGAATACAAGGTGCTGTCGATATTTTTATACTGCCAACACCGTTCTGTTGATGCATTCCATTTTCAAACGTATTCATTTATGAACCAGTAGTTAGAAGTAGAAAAGTTCTAACAGAAACTATTAAGCTCATCTACAGCCACACCACATTGGATACGCCCAATCTCATCTGATCTTGGAAGCTAAGCAGTGTTGGGCCTGGTTAGTACTTGGATGGGGGTCCACCTGGGAATACAAGGTGCTGTAGATAATTTTATACTGCCAACACCGTTCTGTTGATGCATTCCATTTTAAAATGTATTTATTTATGAACCAGTAGTTAGAAGTAGAAAAGTTCTAACAGAAACCACAAATTTCATCTACAGCCACACCACATTGGATACGCCCAATCTCATCTGATCTTGGAAGCTAAGCAGTGTTGGGCCTGGTTAGTACTTGGATGGGAGACCACCTGAGAATACAAGGTGCTGTAGATATTTTTATACTGCCAACACCGTTCTGTTGATGCATTCCATTTTCAAACGTATTCATTTATGAACCAGTAGTTAGTAGTAGAAAAGTTCTAACAGAAACCACAAAGCTCATCTACAGCCACACCACACTGGATACGCCCAATCTCATCTGATCTTGGAAGCTAAGCAGTGTTGGGCCTGGTTAGTACTTGGATGGGAGACCACCTGGGAATACAAAGTGCTGTAGATATTTTTATACTGCCAACACCCTTCTGTTGATGCATTCCATTTTCAAACGTATTCATTTATGAACCAGTAGTTAGAAGTAGAAAAGTTCTAACAGAAACTACAAAGCTCATCTACAGCCACACCACACTGGATACGCCCAATCTCATCTGATCTTGGAAGCTAAGCAGTGTTGGGCCTGGTTAGTACTTGGATGGGAGTCCACCTGGGAATACAAGGTGCTGTAGATAATTTTATACTGCCAACACCGTTCTGTTGATGCATTCCATTTTAAAACGTATTCATTTATGAACCAGTAGTTAGAAGTAGAAAAGTTCTAACAGAAACCACAAAGTTCATCTACAGCCACACCACATTGGATATGCCCAAGCTCATCTGATCTAGGAAGCTAAGCAGTGTTGGGCCTGGTTAGTACTTGGATGGGAGACCACCTGGGAATACAAGGTGCTGTAGATATTTTTATACTGCCAACACCGTTCTGTTGATGCATTCCATTTTCAAACGTATTTATTTATGAACCAGTAGTTAGAAGTAGAAAAGTTCTAACAGAAACCATAAAACTCGTCTACAGCCACACCATACTGGATACGCCCAATCTCATCTGATCTTGGAAGCTAAGCAGTGTTGGGCCTGGTTAGTACTTGGATAGGAGACCACCTGGGAACACAAGGTGCTGTAGATATTTTTATACTGCCAACACCGTTCTGTTGATGCATTCCATTTTCAAACGTATTCATTTATGAACCAGTAGTTAGAAGTAGAAAAGTTCTAACAGAAACCACAAAGCTCATCTACAGCCACACCACACTGGATACGCCCAATCTCATCTGATCTTGGAAGCTAAGCAGTGTTGGGCCTGGTTAGTACTTGGATGGGAGACCACCTGGGAATACAAGGTGCTGTAGATATTTTTATACTGCCAACACCGTTCTGTTGATGCATTCCATTTTCAAATGTATTCATTTATGAACCAGTAGTTAGAAGTAGAAAAGTTCTAACAGAAACCATAAAGCTCATCTACAGCCACACCACACTGGATACGCCCAATCTCATCTGATCTTGGAAGCTAAGCAGTGGTGGGCCTGGTTAGTACTTGGATGGGAGACCACCTGGGAATACAAGGTGCTGTAGATTATTTTATACTGCCAACACCGTTCTGTTGATGCATTCCATTTTAAAATGTATTCATTTATGAACCAGTAGTTAGAAGTAGAAAAGTTCTAACAGAAACCACAAAGTTCATCTACAGCCACACCACACTGGATACGCCCAATCTCATCTGATCTTGGAAGCTAAGCAGTGTTGGGCCTGGTTAATACTTGGATGGGAGACCACCTGGGAATACAAGGTGCTGTAGATATTTTTATACTGCCAACACCGTTCTGTTGATGCATTCCATTTTCAAACGTATTCATTTATGAACCAGTAGTTAGAAGTAGAAAAGTTCTAACAGAAACCATAAAGCTCATCTACAGCCACACCACACTGGATACGCCCAATCTCATCTGATCTTGGAAACTAAGCAGTGTTGGGCCTGGTTAGTACTTGGATGGGAGTCCACCTGGGAATACAAGGTGCTGTAGATAATTTTATACTGCCAACACCGTTCTGTTGATGCATTCCATTTTAAAACATATTCATTTATGAACCAGTAGTTAGAAGTAGAAAAGTTCTAACAGAAACCACAAAGCTCATCTACAGCCACACCACACTGGATACGCCCAATCTCATCTGATCTTCGAAGCTAAGCAGTGTTGGGCCTGGTTAGTACTTGGATGGGAGACCACCTTGGAATACAAGGTGCTGTAGATATTTTTATACTGCCAATACCGTTCTGTTGATGCATTCCATTGTCAAACGTATTCATTTATGAACCAGTAGTTAGAAGTAGAAAAGTTCTAACAGAAACCACAAAGCTCATCTACAGCCACACCACACTGGATACGCCCAATCTCATCTGATCTTGGAAGCTAAGCAGTGTTGGGCCTGGTTAGTACTTGGATGGGAGAGCACCTGGGAATACAAGGTGCTGTAGATATTTTTATACTGCCAACACCCTTCTGTTGATGCATTCCATTTTCAAACGTATTCATTTATGAACCAGTAGTTAGAAGTGGAAAAGTTCTAACAGAAACCACAAAGCTCATCTACAGCCACACCACACTGGATACGCCCAATCTCATCTGATCTTGGAAGCTAAGCAGTGTTGGGCCTGGTTAGTACTTGGATGGGAGTCCACCTGGGAATACAAGGTGCTGTAGATAATTTTATACTGCCAACACCGTTCTGTTGATGCATTCCATTTTAAAACGTATTCATTTATGAACCAGTAGTTAGAAGTAGAAAAGTTCTAACAGAAACCACAAAGTTCATCTACAGCCACACCACATTGGATACGCCCAAGCTCATCTGATCTTGGAAGCTAAGCAGTGTTGGGCCTGGTTAGTACTTGGATGGGAGACCACCTGGGAATACAAGGTGCTGTAGATATTTTTATACTGCCAACACCGTTCTGTTGATGCATTCCATTTTCAAACATATTTATTTATGAACCAGTAGTTAGAAGTAGAAAAGTTCTAACAGAAACCATAAAACTCGTCTACAGCCACACCATACTGGATACGCCCAATCTCATCTGATCTTGGAAGCTAAGCAGTGTTGGGCCTGGTTAGTACTTGGATGGGAGACCACCTGGGAACACAAGGTGCTGTAGATATTTTTATACTGCCAACAACGTTCTGTTGATGCATTCCATTTTCAAACGTATTCATTTATGAACCAGTAGTTAGAAGTAGAAAAGTTCTAACAGAAACCACAAAGCTCATCTACAGCCACACCACACTGGATACGCCCAATCTCATCTGATCTTGGAAGCTAAGCAGTGTTGGGCCTGGTTAGTACTTGGATGGGAGACCACCTGGGAATACAAGGTGCTGTAGATATTTTTATACTGCCAACACCGTTCTGTTGATGCATTCCATTTTCAAATGTATTCATTTATGAACCAGTAGTTAGAAGTAGAAAAGTTCTAACAGAAACCATAAAGCTCATCTACAGCCACACCACACTGGATACGCCCAATCTCATCTGATCTTGGAAGCTAAGCAGTGTTGGGCCTGGTTAGTACTTGGATGGGAGACCACCTGGGAATACAAGGTGCTGTAGATTATTTTATACTGCCAACACCGTTCTGTTGATGCATTCCATTTTAAAATGTATTCATTTATGAACCAGTAGTTAGAAGTAGAAAAGTTCTAACAGAAACCACAAAGTTCATCTACAGCCACACCACACTGGATACGCCCAATCTCATCTGATCTTGGAAGCTAAGCAGTGTTGGGCCTGGTTAGTACTTGGATGGGAGACCACCTGGGAATACAAGGTGCTGTAGATATTTTTATACTGCCAACACCGTTCTGTTGATGCATTCCATTTTAAAACGTATTCATTTATGAACCAGTAGTTAGAAGTAGAAAAGTTCTAACAGAAACCACAAAGCTCATCTACAGCCACACCACACTGGATACGCCCAATCTCATCTGATCTTGGAAGCTAAGCAGTGTTGGGCCTGGTTAATACTTGGATGGGAGACCACCTGGGAATACAAGGTGCTGTAGATATTTTTATACTGCCAACACCGTTCTGTTGATGCATTCCATTTTCAAACGTATTCATTTATTTACCAGTAGTTAGAAGTAGAAAAGTTCTAACAGAAACCATAAAGCTCATCTACAGCCACACCACACTGGATACGCCCAATCTCATCTGATCTTGGAAGCTAAGCAGTGTTGGGTCTGGTTAGTACTTGGATGGGAGTCCACCTGGGAATACAAGGTGCTGTAGATAATTTTATACTGCCAACACCGTTCTGTTGATGCATTCCATTTTAAAACGTATTCATTTATGAACCAGTAGTTAGAAGTAGAAAAGTTCTGACAGAAACCACAAAACTCATCTACAGCCACACCACACTGGATACGCCCAA